>NW_024870717.1:3895000-4102689 GCF_019054845.1 Dipodomys spectabilis | reverse complement strand
AGAAATCTTTGATAAGAGATATTAAAGATTATCCCGGGACAAGTAATTTTACCTACATTTTCTAATATATGATAGCATATTTTTGTCTGCAAATGAGAGAGACTCAAAAAGATTTTTAAATATGATATGAAAAATGCATCGTCGTGAATGAATGAAATCAGGGAGTAGATGGCTCAGGAGCTGGCTGGTTCAGTTAATATTCTCATTATAATGAATGATCTGGTGTTTTTGTATGTGTGGAATTATGAATGTTTTTTTTTTTGTCTGGGCAGGAAAGTTTTATTATTAGATCATTGTCTGATACCCAATGAAAGGCACCTAACCTGAGTTAGAGTGGTAAACACGAATATGTGTGTGTGTGTGTGTGTGTGTGCATCTGTTGTGCGTGTGTGTGCCTGCAAGCATGTATTTAGAAGTAAGAATCTTCTTTGCTTCAGGGTATATACTTAATTGTATTAGTTATACAACATTAATGAGAGCAGATAAAGGTAATTAACATTTTGCGCCATATGTTGATGTTCATATGATTGCATGAGCAAGCTAAAAACTTGTTTGGGGTATGAGATTTGTGGGAAGGTCAGCTGAAAGTATGAACATTTGGAATCTTGAGAAGGAAATCAAGGGCAACCATTTTAGTGTAGATCAATTTTAGACAACACTTGCAAGGATATATAATCCTATTTGAAAATGCAATATTTATTGTTCTTTTCCATAGCTATGCTATTATATAAATTTGTAGGAAAACGAGTTAAATTATGGAAACAAAAAATAATATCATTATTTATTGCATACAATTTTACCTTTTAGTTTCTTCAAGTCGAAATACCTTTTATTTCTACTGTATAGGAAGGAAAACCCTAAGTATTACAGTTTGTGCCATATTTCACTTTGGGAAGCTTTGTCCATTTCAATAAGTTGATTTCTTTTGTTTCTACTTTCCTATTCTTAACTCCGTTTCTCATAGTATTCTGAGGACTTTTGTTTCTCCCAATTTGGGGCTTGAACGTACATCATGCCCTCAGTTTGTTTGCTAACAGTAGTGAGTCTCCCATTTGAACCATGCCTCCTGCCCAGAAATTTTTGTAGTCAATTGGAGATAGAACCTCATGAACTTTCCTCCCAGCCTGAAAACCATTACCCCCCAAATATCATCCTTCTTAATCACTAGGATTATAGAGATGAGTCATGGACCCCAAGAGTCAATGACTTTTCATGTATTATAAATTCCATATGTTTGCTAGTAATTACAATAATAAACTACCACAGATTGGGTAGCCTTAACACAGTAACTACATGGCCTCTGAGTTGGTGGAACTAGAAATCCAGAATCAGAGTTAGCTTCTTCTGAGTCCTCTTTCCTTGGCATATCCAAAGCCTCCTGCTTTTCTTGGTAGAGAATTCAACTTAAATGCTACATTTGAGATTCTGTTTCCAAATGCAGTCACCTTCTAAGGCGATGGGATTTTTAACTTTAGTAAGATTTCATTGGGACAGTATTCAACACATAACATATTACTTAATGGATAGAAGAACATTATTTGGTTTGGGCATGGAAGTTGATGCAGATGGCTTTGTTTTTGATGGAATCCCATACCAATCAAAAAAATCTTCCAAAAGTTTATGTCAAAAATCATGGAAAAGAAAGCTTCAAATTGGAAAAAAAAACAAAAACAAAAACACTGATCCTTACGTTATAAATGCAGTAATTTATAGTGTTAGTTAGTGCTATCTTAAATATGAGGCAGAAATGTGAAAGATGTCAGGTCTCTGTAGAAATTCTATAGCTGTCACTTCATGTTATCTTTCTTTCTTAAAGCTTTCTTTATTAAAACCCTCTGCATGGATAGTGATTGGACTGATTGGTTAACTTCTCCAGGAAATGAAGCTGATTTTAGAAGGCTGATGGTGTGGTAAATAAAGGAATGATCAGAATGAGCACTGATATTGTCACAGGATTAGATGACCAGGTTCAACTGCTGAACCAGCAAAATGAAGCAGTTTTCAAGTTTAATGATCCACATAAGGAACATATATAGATAGGTAAATATACTTATACCTATACCTATACCTATACCTATACATATACATATACATGCATGCAATGAAATAGTAAATCTCCAATAGAATATAGAGAAACTTGGCCTGACAATTATTAAACCATATCAAAGTGGTTGCAGGAAATGTACAGAAAAATATCAATAGTTTGACATAGATTTTGCATAGGTTTTCTAAAAGATGACAATTCTTCCTTCATTTTATACTTTAAAAATATCCTTAGTTTGTTTTAAGTTTTTTTATATGGTAATAGGAGCATCTGTACAATTCTGAAAATTGGAATTACACAAAATATGCAGCATGGCTAGGCCCTGGTGGTTCAAGGATGTAATCTTAGCTAGGTAAGAGACTGAGATCTCAAAATCACAGTTCAAAGCTAGCCTGAGTAAGAAAGTTCATTAAATTCTTATCTCCAATTAATCACCAGGGGAAATGTAGTTCCAGTTCATATTGTGTGTAGAGCACTGGCCTTGAACACAAAAGCACCATCCAGGCCCTGAGTTTAAGCCCTATGATCAACAGAAACTAAAACACAAAATACAACATGGTGTTAGGTATTTTATAATGAAACATACTTTAATACACTCTACATTGTTAGAAAGACTAGACTTTGGTGTTAGCCTCATAACCAACCATAATATATCATATTGTCCATTCATTAAGCAGAAAGGCTTATTCATATGTACAAGTTTGAAGGTTTCAGTGAAGGTTCAGTTGGTTTTATTGCTTTGTTTTATTGCTGTGACAATGCAGTGGCAAAGTGGGAAGTATGTCAAAGAGAAATGTTTTTGACATAGAATGATTACAAGATAAAAGAAGAAAGAAGATGAGAATTTATGTTCTCATGGTTTTCACTCTGAAGAAATTAATCTCCAGAAGAATTATTCAGGTATTCTTCACAATCTGGGAGGAAATTGCCATTCTAAATTCAAATGAAAACCTCTTCACCTATGATGATGACTTGTCCAGGGTTGGAAGCAACCAGAGATCTCTATAATTTCTAATCAGATCTCAGCAGACTAAGTATTTTATGGAATTCCTATTAAAATGTTTTCTTGCAGACTGGTTCTTCATACTACACAAGTGTATATATGTGTGTTTGTATGTGTGTTTGTTTGTGTTTGAATAAACTAATATAACAATGTAGCAGATAAAAGTATTAGTATGGCCTTTTGTTTTCTTCTCATACCATGAAAGTCTGCCACAATTCCCCATCAAATCTCATCCAAGATTCAAACGTTAATGCTGTCCCAAAGTTTCACCTAGTAAAAGATGGCCATGAAACATGAAAATAGTAAGTTTTCTAATTATGTTGTCACCAAGGAAACAACTTACAATATTTCTCTTCTTTTTTTGTGAAAATACTGTACGGGGGGTTATGATTACATTGCCCCCCCCCCCCGTAATCCCTCTCTCTGTGCCCCCCCTGCACTACAGTTGTATAGTTCATCTTTTGACATAACATCTTCTACATCTCATTGTTGCAATGCGTCAGCTCTATCCCTATTTAAACAATGTGTTTTTTCCCTTGCCATCCACAAATTATACCAACATCAATACAGTGAAAAAAGGATTTATACTTTGGGGGAGGGACATACAAAGCTACAATGAAATCATCTTATAAATATGTTAGAAATAATATAAAGAAAGAAAAACCATTTAAGTTCTTAACGGGATTCATTTCGCCTAACTTCAACTTATCTGACCTTTTATGTTTGTCTCAGACATATACTAGTTATTGCAAATAAGAGAAACCATGGGACCTATGTTTCTTTGGGCCCGGCTACTACACTTAAAATAATTTTTTTCCAAGTCTTTCCATTTTCTAACAAGTGGGAAAAGGTCATTCTTTCTGATGGAGTCATAGAATTCCATTGTGTATATATATCACATTTTCTTGATCCATTCATCTAGTGAAGTGCATTTCTTTTTTAAAATACCTAGATTGTAGAACACTTTAGCCAGAAAATTGAAGGAATACATATTATGGAATTTAATTTAAATATTTAGTCACTTAAATTGATATTGTATATCCATAACTCAGAGCCCTATTAATGTACATAATTAAAAAAAAATCTATTACCATATTCCATGAAGACAGTCCTTGCTGAAGACAAATCACATGTGGTAAACAAATTAACATGTACACCATTTTCAAATGCTGCTGTTCTAAAGCATGGAAGTGACACAGCAATTAATGCTTGTGGACTGCTGGTTCTAAGGTGTATGGAAAGTGAATTAATTTGCACCGTAAGTGGAAAAATCCACAGATTTTTCAGGTTGAGCTTTGTTGTTGGCATTTATGAGATATATTTTGGAAAGCACAATGAATGAAAGCATGCTGTTTTGTAAAACTTTGCTGGCTGATACACCAGGGAAGGAAAACTTATTGTAATGTCTCAAATGAGAAGACAGGCAATAGGGTGGGTAATATGTGATATGCTGCTTTAAATACAGACTGAAGCAAAACAAAGAATGGGAAAAAAAGTTTTTTTTAACAAATACTTTCTGGGTATATTGTGGTATACAATATACAGATGAAATGAACATTTCTTTGGAACAGTAAGGAAAATCAATGTCACCTGTTGAATTTCTTTTTAAAGTGAATCTTAACTGACAAGGATGAAGAAATTTGAATGGGTTAATAAAATATTACCAAGTATTATTTTAATTTTTTATTGAAAATTAAAACAAACTGTCAGACTATTAGTCCATTAAGATTTACAGAGTAAGTTTCCTGGCATATATTTTCGTTTGTTCCTTTTTTTTGCGTGGGTGATATAAATTTTTTTCAGAAAGACAACCTGTTTTAACCATTACCCACAAATTTATGCTGTCATAGATTCAGATCGTTTTTTTAAAATTAATTTAAAACAATAGTAGGCTCATTTTATGCCAACACAAAATAATAAACACCAGTGACATTTTTCACTAAACAACCACTCATAAAATATCATAAAATATTTTTTTTTGGTTGGTCGTGGGGCCTGAACTTTGGGCCTGGGCACTGTCCCTCAGGTTTTTAGCTCAAGGCTACCACTGTACCCCTTCAGCCACAGTACTGTTTCTGGTTTTTAGGTGGTTTATTGGAGATAAGAGTCTCAAAGACTTTTCTGCCCAGGATGGCTTTGAACCACTATCCTCAGGTCTCAGACTCTTGAGTAGCTAAGATTATAGGCATAAGCCACCAAAGCCCAGATCCAAGTCAATTTTTCAAAAGCAAGCTTATTGAAACTTCTGGCTTTTTCCAATAAACAACCTTATTTTTTCAGCATTAGTTTATAACTATGAGGTATTTTGAGATATAACTGTGATTTTTTATGGAATCAAATATAATTTTACTATTATTCAGTATTTCACAAAAATCCACTGTAATTGATTTTCCCCAAAGTCAACTATTACATACTACATTACACACTATCATTTTTACATTCTTTATTGCATATAGTGTGAAGTGAAAATAGTTTGGACCATTTCATATAAATTACTAGGTGCTATTTTACCATTATAAATTCAAATCTATGGTTTTATACTGAGGAAAAAAAGATTTTAGAGTTAAAATCAAATATGTATGTGTAGTGTGTCCCAATTAAACCGAAAATTCTGAGTTCATACGGAAAAAAATATTTTCTTTCGATTAAAGACTTTGAAGTAATATTTTTGGAAAGAGTGAGGCAAGAGGAGGAAGAATTCAAATCATGTCAAACAATGTCTCTGTTATTCTGCTAACCCCGCCACTTTGATAACCTGCCCATTCCCAGTTGTCACAAAATTTCAAGTGTCTCTCTTAGAATTCTATTTTGAAAAGTTCTAAATCACTGATTCTTTTTCTATTTTCTGTTATATATAACAAAATAGAGACCCAGAACAGTTGAAATAAAATGCACACATATGTTGAAGTCACCAAAGCTGGAAAAACAACCAACAAAGTAGAACTCCCCCAGGATCAAAAACATGTTGTGCCTAGTTTTGTTTTAAAGTACAAATATATGTTACAAATGCCTCAAATACATTTTAATTTGAGTAGAGCTATTAGGGTAACTGTGTCTCAGAAATAAACTTGTGTTAAATTGTAATTAAATTCATCTGCATGAACCTAATAGAGCAAATCCTTTGAATGGATCAAATTATTTAAAACAAATGTAACTATATGTGAAGTAAGATCGGCACATATTTTTTAAAAAAATGCTAGAGTATCAAATCAGAAAAATCATAAAATACTTAAAAAATTCAGAAATGCAATAAATAAGTCCAATACTATCCATATTGAGAACTAAATACTACTGACCTAATAAGAACAAAATATGCAAATAATACAATCTGAGTAGTGTACATGAGCGTACATAATTTAAAACTACTCCAAATTACACTGTTTGTAGAAGACTGAATGTGGGTTATCTAAAGGAATGTGTATTGTTCTCAATGTTTATTATTCTCAAGAAAGGAATGGGGAATGTGAGAATAGGACTAACCAAGTATTGTCTTCAAATATACATAATTTGGATTTACCTCTTTATTTCACTATAGGTATTTTTGATAAAAACTGAATAATTGATTTCCAGGTCAGGTGTAATATATCCTAGTTGTATATACCAAACTACGTTCAGAAAATGATATAAAACGATAAAAGATATAAAATACATAGCAAAAATTATATACCTATGGGGATAATATTTTGAAGAGTGCATTGGTAATAATCTAATATAATAATTAATTTGATTGAACGATTTCACATTGACAGTAATTAACTAGAATACTTTAATGCTAATTGGACAAAATTGTCTTTCTAAATGAGCAAAACTAGTTTCTCCTTTTACTTTATCAGGGAAATAACTGAACAAAAAATGTAAATTAACATATAAATCTATAACAACTGGAATGAAGTTTTGTCTTTTTATTAGCAAATATTAAATTTCAAAAATATTTGATTGTGTTTTACACATATGTCCATATAATGTACCTTGCTAAATTTTAATCCTTTTATTAATTTCATTATCCTATTTTTATATGTATATTTTATTATGTTATCATAATTACTTATAAAGTATTTGAACATATTTACTCCACAATATTTCTCTTCATCTCCTCTCTTTTTTCCAAATGTAATCAGTTCCATCTTTTACACTTTGGTCATTCATTTTATTTTTCGGGTCTAGAGCTTTCATATGAGAAATCTACTATTTGTTTTTCATAGTAGGGCTTATTGCTTTAATATGAAGGCTTCTAGTTCTATTTTCTTGAAGATGATATTATTTCATTATTATGTCTGCCTAAATAATATATCATTGTGGTTATATGTTTATCTATTACAATTTCTTCATTCAATGAGTGATTAAGGAACATGTAGGTTAATTCTATAGCTATTTATGTTTTTTTTAATGTTGGAGTAGGAAGGATGGAAATAATGATGTTTGAACTGAGAAACTTTTTAGGTGGGCTCTCTAGTATTTGATCAGCTGATCTTTCATCAGTATTTCAATAATGCATTATATTTAAAAAATAAAATTTAACTACATTTGCAAAGGGGCTCTTTTTCAGTAACTATATAATTTTTTTATTACAGTGTTACATTTAGTGTGTCTTGGGAGTATAGGGATGTATGTGCCCATGAAAATACATGCATGTTTGTATATGTAGCTCATTCTAAGGAACCGAATATATGTGAGATACAGGATTCAAATAGACGTTTCAGACCTTTAAGTTGCTAAATTGATGTATATGCACAGTTTGTGGAATGTGATTTCAGGATCACATTTCGGTAGGTTTCATACCAAGTAAGTAGATGTTTCTAATCATAAGGAATAAAACAGCTACTCTGCTTTATAATCATAAGTATTAGTACTCTAGTCATTGTAATAAGTGGAAAAATTATTGAAAGGATAATGGGTAAGTAGTAAGAAAATACGTTTTCCCCAAAATCTTCAGATGTACACTTTGGATATAAATTAAAAATATATTTATAAACATATAGATATAATATGATCTTCTATATGCAAATAGATGAATGTAATATATAGTAAATATTAAGATGTATTTTAAACGTGTATCATAAATATTTATTTATATTTAAATGTAATTCATCTCATCATATTTTTAGGTCAGTTGTGGGGCTTAAAATTTGGGCTTGGGTGCTGTTGCTGTGATCTTCAGCTCAAGGCGAATACTCTACCGCTTAGATATAACGCCACTTCCACTTTCCTGGTGGTTTATTGGAGATAAGAATCTTATGGAATTTCCTGCCTGGGCTGGCATTGAACCTTGATCCTCAGATCTCAGCCTCCTAAGTAGATAGGATTACAGGAGTGAGCCACCGGCGCCAGGCTATATTTACATCTGAGATTTGTTATTGGAACAAAAAGTACAGAAACTATTATTCTTATCACAAAAGGACTTCACATTGGCAGGTATAATAACAAGAAGACAAATGATAAATATTCCCAGTGGCACAAAAGTCCCTTATGTGCCTAACAAGACAGTCCATTTTTCTAAACATTGCATATGGTGTGAGAGGTTTGCTACCGAAGCCACTGTAGAAGATATTGGACCCTAAAAATAACTGACAATTGCATAAACTCAGTCCTTTATGACAGATTTAACAAGGTCGATCTTGCAGATTCTTACTCGGTACATGATGAAAATTAATAGTATAGTTGTAATTAGAGAACTGTTTTATACCTGTAACTCAGACATTAACTATATTTAAAATAGTTAATTTTGCTCTAGCTTATATTTCCATGGCTCAGGAAACTGTTTTTCTTTGTAAAAAAGTGGCTGTTCACAACATAGACATGGGTTTTTAATCCTTTTGAAATTACTGTCTGCATAGACTTCTATGAGATGAGCTTCTCTTTACCATATCATAGGAATAAACTTACTGTGGTTCAAACTTGGACAGCAGCTAGCTTGTTCTCTCTCCTAGAAAACCATCTGTATAGACTTCTTTACATGTAAACAAACCCTCATTTACTTGTAAAAGTCTGTAAGTGAGTCAAACCTAATTCACCTAAGTGAGGTGAATTCTTCTCCCATGCTTTCTTTCCATTAAAAATGGTAAGAAATGTTCAGCAATGCACATACTTTTAATGTGAATTGTGACTCCTATTTTCCATGTGAAACAAGCAGAGAAATCAGTTTAAGATGTGAAAGAGCCTTTCAAAGAGTCTTGGACCTTAAAATTGTACCGGGTATGAACTTTTGGAGAAATATACCTTTTCAAAGACAAAGGACTCATTTTTAAAAAAAAATATTGTGCCGGTACTGGGGTTTAAACTCCGGGCCTTGAGCTCTATCTGGGCTTTAATTCTCAATGTTTGCTCTAGACCACTTGAAGCACACCTTCACTTCTTACTTTTATCACAAGTAGAGAAAAGAATCTCTTAGGTTTATCTACTTGGAATAGCTTCGAATTGCAATTGTCAAATTTGAACCTATTGAGTATCTAGGTGTAAGCCACAGGTGCTCTGCTAGAACTCCTTATGAATAAATCATACAAAAAAAGGAGAAAAAATATTTTTACAATTATTTATGTGTTGTCTGATAAACCAAATCACTTGCTACTGGAAGAGAAAAAGAGAGAAGATAGAGATGAATATGGAGGAGAGAAACACAAAGGAACAAGAAGTGAAAGGTAAATGAGGAGAGTGGAGGGGAGGATACGAGAGGATGAGGGAGCTGAGTAGCTGAATAAGCTATTGTTGGACAATCAGTGCCTTTGCATTTATATGGCCAAGACTTTATATTTTTGGTAGTAGTAAGCTGAGATGTAAAATACAAGTTTACAGATAATAACCTGTTAGTGTTCTTCCTCTTGCACCAAGGAACCCACAGTTAGGTTACTGTTAAAGAGAAGGCAAGAGTAATCAGTTTAAGAGATTTGAGAAACAATAATTAAGATGCCAGGAATGCTCCCTTGTATGAAGTCAAGCATCCTTGTTCCCTGCTCCAGTCTTCTTCTCAACAAGAATAGCAGAAACCGAAGAGGAAGGAGATATCTAAGTAATGGTCATCATTCTGTTTACCTTCTTCCCTTGGCCTCTCAAACAATAAAGCCAAAGAGACTTAATATAAACTACGGCCGGAAATGAGGGGAAAAGTTCAGTCTAACTTAATGTGAAAGTTTTAAAAATAATTCGAGCAGCATTTCAAATACTAAACTAAAACTTTTTAAATATTAATAAAAAGTAACTCTGAATTTATTGAAAATTTAGAAGACTGCATTGTGGATTCTGTACAATTCAAACTGACTCCTGCTTCTATCATCAGAAATTGAAGATCGTCCCTAAATTTCCAATGCTAGGTAAATTACCCTTGATATTCACTTAAACTGTGTGAATATGATGCAGAAAACATTACTTGAAATTTAGACTGCTGAAGTGATAAGTAACGGAAATTCATGAAGGGTAGCATAATGTTGAGAGCATGGAAATTATTTTCCTTCCATCTTCAGTGTGTAGAGAAGAAAAAAGCTCCATTGGATGGCCCTGAAGGTCCAATTCTGAATTTAGGACAGAGGTGAACAATAAAGGTGACCTATCTCAGCCATTCAGCGATTGAAAATACGGAGAAATATCCTCATTTATGTAGGTCAAACATAGAAGACAGGCCTTGGCAAGCCCAAAGCCAAAAGACAAATACAAAGATTGACAGTAAAGAAGACCTACCTCAGCCATTAAGACTAGAAATGTGGAGAAATATACTCACTTATTTAGGTCAAACATGGAAGAGAGGCTGTGGCAAGCCCAAAGCCAAATGCCAAAGACAGAGATATTTAACAAAATACCATGAAGTTGAAACAAGTCTTCAAAGGGAGAGCTGGGTTTAAAGAGAGTAGGGCAGAAGAATGGAGAGGAAAATGGAGGACTAATATAATCATATCACTTAAAGAACATATGTGGGAATATAAGTAGGAAACTTGAAGGGAGAGATTGGGTTGGTGTAAGGGAAGAAAGAAAAACGGAAAGTTTGACAATGATCCAGATGTATTGTACACTGAAATGCACATATACACCCTATTGAACACTGACATGATGAAGCGAAACCCCTTTGCACAACTAGCTAAAGAATAATTTTTTTATAAATTTTAATATTAAAAGACTAGAAGCAAAAAGCTTTAGAGATAAATAAGAGGATAACATTGACATACTGTTGAAGCTTGTGCTCCTTTCAATATACAAAAAGTAGTAAGTGTAAAGTCAAATGTAAATTTTATTTTACCAATCCTTTTTGCAAATTGCTTAAAATATAGAGAACCAAATTCCAATATCCCTTCACTTTCAATACAAATAATCTTATAGACCTTTAGGTTTCTCAATTGTTTCTAAATATCTTAATGTAATGCATTGGAACTAATTTCATTCCACAGTTAAATTTGAATTTTTAAATCACTAAATTCTTTTAAAATCCTCTCACTTGAGCACAGGGCACAGGTATGGATAGATAATTGATGTGGTAAGAATCAGAATTATTCAGAAGGCTCTAAATGGATGCTTACCTAGTTTTCTCTCTTTTGGGACATAGAATATCTCCCCAGGTTTTCTGCATATAAACACTCCATCAACATTTTATTAAAGGATTATTCAAGATTAGCTATATGTTGATTGATAATAACTAAGCATGATAGAAATGTAAGGGAAAACTATCTACATTTCAGTGAGGTTCTGACATGTGCTTCCCAAAGAGTCATGAAAGCTCTCAATGAGAAATCTAGCAGCTGCCTATCTAAAAAGTCCTTGTGTGGTTCCACTTTCCGCTAATATCTCAATTCAAGTACTTCTTCTTGGAGTTCCATACTATTCAATGATGCTGTGTTAGATCATTGTTGCATTTTGCAGACAGCTCTTGGTGATGAAATTTGTGCTTTTCAAAATTACTCTCGCAATTCCATCCACAAAATGCAGACAAAATTATCTAGAAAAAATGTATCTGTTGATAGTGCATATCCTTTAATTTTTCATTACAAAAATAGATGGTAGTAAAAATTTTCATAGGAATTACACTGCAATAGGTTGTGGGCAGATTCTAATGTAAATATTACACTATGTTCATTTAGAGATATTGAGTATCCAAAGTTTTGATATGCCTATGGCCCTAAAACCAATACCTTACTGATATTGTGTGACAAATGAAATTTCCTATAAGTACAGAAGTTTTCCTTGTTTCTTTTTAATAAAAGTTTTTATTGTAAAGATACTGTACAGAGCGGTTACAGTTACATAAGTAACGTAATGATTATATTTCTTATTGAGCATAGTTATTCCCTCCTTTGTTTTTCCCCTACCATCCCTTCCATTCACACCTCCCCAACTCTTCCCTCCACACCCCCTCTGATAGTATCTTGTACATCTCAATATTACAATGGGTCAAGCTGTATTCTTTCCTTCTATGTTAAATGAAGAAATGCTGGGTTTATTTATGCTGATTCTACTTGTGTAGACACATCTAAAATCACTCTCCAAGTCCAAGAGAACATAAATAAAACACACATCATTTTTTCTCAGTGGGTATAATTGGGTTCTACACATTTATTTACAGGTTACAAGTTATTCTCAAACGTTAATACATTAAAAATACTTACTTTATTTTCCTATTTTCTTGGTCAGGAAATTAGCAAGACCTCACTCAGCAATTCTCACATAGGACTTTTCACATGGGTTTATTAAAGTATGACCTGAGATCCAGTTTTCTGAGAACTCACTCTTTGCTTAGGAATTGATGATGGCTGTTGGAAAAGAGCTCAAGGAAAGATTCCATTTAAAGCCTTATAACTTTATTCTTCTTTTTTTCTTTCTTTCTTTTTTTGTTTTTTTGGCGATCGTGGGCCTGGAACTCTGGGCTTGCGTGCTGTCCCTGTGCTCTTCAGCTCAAGGCGAGTGCTCTCCCACATGAGCCACAGTGCCACTTCCGGGTTTCTAGTTGTTTGTTGGAGATAAGAGTCTCACGGACTTTCCTGCCCAGGCTGGGTTTGAAGCACAATCCTCAGATATCAGCTTCCTGAGTAGGTAGGATTATGGGCATGAACCATCAAAACCTGGCTCTTTTTTCCTATATTTTTGTGAATTGTAATACTTCTAAATTTATATTAACTTCAGCCACTTTATACTTTTCAAAGTCATGAAATATCTCCCAGAGTTTGCTTCTCTGAAGATTGTTTTGCATTTATAATTTCTTGAGTCATTTTTATTTTGTATCAAAATCTTTTTATATTTTATGTTGATGGGTTATTGTACATCAAATATCTTCAAATCCATATGGAAAGTCTAAGGATAGAAGTACGAATATTCCCATACAGCTCTTATTTATCTGTTATACACTTTCAGTATTATAATATTTTTCTCTTTCTCTCTCTCTCATCCTCTCTTTTTCTTTCAGGCTCCATGTCTGCTACTTAGAATTTCCACTGGTCTACTAGTATCCTTCAGGTTCCACTGGTTTTTTGGGAACATGATAGGGACCATCAGTGACCCTTCCATTCTTTAAGAGTTATAACAATGACATGATATTATTCTCTGTCATTCCAAATGGTAAAACAACAGAACTAGGAATTCCTTTTCAATTTTATTATTATTACAAATTTTATCTCATAGGAATCATTGGGATGGATAAGATACGTTTAACCGGTAACCTAAAATTTCTATTTTGTTTACAAGCAACCTTTTTATTTTATTATCAGTAAGTAACTACATGTAATGAAAACAAAGTTATCCTATGGAAGGTAGACCGAAGTGGGTCACATGGATGAAAACCAAGGTAATGGGGAAAGTGAGTACAAAGGATACACATCAGATAGCACAGATCCTCAGAGCAGGTTATCATATACACTGTGTTAGAATGACAATATGCTGGGAATTATAGATTGTCATTGAAAACCTGATATAAATATATATATATGCACATATATTTTATATGTATATTTATTTGTATATGCATATATATGTGTATATGCCTTTATATATGTGCACATGTGTGTTACTATACACACAAACACACATATACATGTACCCAAGTATACATCCACACATGGAGAAAGAAACATAGTTATAGCCAACAAAAGTTTCACATGTCATTGAACATGCCTTAAATGGAATGCTTTTAACAAACTATGTTGAAGATGTATTTGTCTCCAAGAGGTCTTTCACCACTTTTCTTATCTCTTAAAGGGTTTTAAGAGATATGATTCGACTTGCAAAACACAGTACAAGTCATAGCAAGTCACTTAGAAATCTCTGTAAGTAAAGGTCAGATGGTGTTTCCCTGCTCCCTACGGAATGCTTGCTCTTATAGACACTCTAAACAACCAAAGTAGCAAGAGAATGCCCTGGTAAAGAATAATATTAAGCAGGGTGCTAATGGCTCACGCCTGTCATCCTAGCTACTCAAGAGGCTGAGATCTGAGGATCACAGTTCAAAGCCTGCCTGGGCAGGAAAGTCCATGAGACTCTTATCTCCAACAATCAACTAGTAACCCGGAAGTGGCACTGTGGCTCATGTGGGAGAGCACTCGCCTTGAGCTGAAGAGCTCAAGGACAGCACCCAAGCCTAGAGTACAAGCCTCATATATGGCATTCATATATTTCATTATATAACCCAAAGCAGAAAGCAAATGTTTAGATGATTTTTAAAAACAGTCTCTCAGGAGCTGGGAAGGTGGCTCAGTAGTAGAGTGCTTATTTTTCATGCATGAGGCCTTGGGTTTGATTCCTCAGCACCACATAAGCAGAAAAAGATGGAAGTGGTGCTGTGGCTCAAGTGATAGCGCTAACCTTGAGCTGAGGGACAGCGCCTAGGCCTCAGATTTCAAACCCCATGACCAACAAAATAAAAATAAAACAATACAAAACAGAGTCTCACAATTTTGTGACCTCAAATCTGCAATAACTCTGCTTCAGCCTAGGGCTAAGATTTTAGGTGTGGACAATTATCAACATTCCTGATTCAGACTCTACTTGATAAAATTTTAAATCAACATTTTTTGCTTAATTTTGCTCTTTGTAAATACACATGTACCTGTAAATAATGGTGTGGCCATCCAGGTAACCTTCTCAAAGTACCTCCTAATAATGATTACAAAAATTTGTATTATATTACAACAAGGAAAACAATACTACAAATAAAGAAAACCAATAATTAATTATTAATGATTAACAAAATACAAAACATTGGGCTGGGAATGTGACTCAGTGGTAGAGTGCTTGCCTTGACTGCATGAGGCCCTGGGTTTGATTCCTCAGCACCACATAAACAAAAAGAAAAAAGCCAGAAGTAGCACTATGTCTCAAATGGTAGAGCACTATCATTGAGCTGAAGAGCTGAGGGACAGCGCCCAAGCCCAGAGTTCAGGCCTCATGACCACACACACACACAAAAAATACAAAACAATACAATTACCAGTGTTTCCAGAATTTGAAGTATACTACCTATTAGATTTTACTATTTTCTCAATTCTTGTTCATTTAAAACTGGCTAAGATTATAATGTTCAACAAGAGTTTTATAGCCTACAAGTAGTCTTTAAAGTTAGCCACTAAGATTACAATTTATGGTTCATCTCATCATTTATATATGGCATATATCATCATTTGTTCCTCAGTAACATATAAAGTAAGGAAGCCCTAAAATTTTAACAGAAACTGTGTAGTTAAAAAAGTCTTAACTCTTCACTCTGCTGCTTTACATAAAGCATTTGCTTCTCATTAGTAAAGTTTCTATAAACTATGAAATGAACATACTTAGTAGTATATGTCTGCTACCATAAACCTAAAATACTTTATAGAAAAGTTTTATGACCTGCCAAACAATCCTAATTTTGGCATATATGAGCAATTTCCCAAAATTATATGTATTTAAAACATTAAAACTTTTAACAAACCTTAACACTTGCTGCAGTGCTCATTATGACAGGTACCTTGTATAGAATAATTGAATTTTTCCTCCTACACATCTCTTGAACAACCAACATCTGAAATTATTTTGTTTTTGACGTGTCAATCTTGACATTATTCTTTGTGTGTTTGTGTGTGTATGTGTGTGTGAAAATCCCTTACAGAGGGGTTACAATTACATGGGCAAGATAATGAGTATATTTCTTATCAAGAATTGTTGCCTCTTTCTTTGTTTACCCTTCCCATCCCTTCCCATTTCCCCCCACCCCCATCCAATCCTCTATCCGCCCCCCCCCCAGTTTAATAAAATAAATTACACTTTCTATATAAAAAGTGTTCTCTGCCCAATCCCTCAGCCTATACACTAACACTGGACATATACTGAGAAGATTAGCATGGGCCCTGCCCAAAGATGACACACAAATTCATGAAGCATTCCACATATTTACAACAACAGATGCTGGAAGGGATGTAGCCACAAGGGAACCCTACTGCATTCTTGGTGGGACTGTAAACTTCTTTAACCACTTTGGAAAGCAGTATGGAGTTTCCTCAAAAGACTCCACAGAAAGCTCCCCTATGACCCAGCAATCCCACTTTTGGGCATTTACTCAAATGATCACAAACAAGACCATACTAAAACTAGCAGCACAACTAAGTTTATTGCAGCATTATTTTCTATAGCTAAGACACAGAACCAACCTCGATGCCCCTCAGTAAATGAATGGATCAAGAAAACGTGATAAATATATAAATTGGCATTATATGCCTCCCTCAGAAAAAATGGCATCTCCAAATTTGTTAGGAAATGGAAAGACTTGGAAAAAATTTATTTATTTATTTATTTTGGTCCGGTCGTGGGGTCTGAACTCTGAGCCTGGGCGCTGTCCCTCAGCTCTTCAGCTCAAGGCTAGCGCTCTACCACTTGAGCCACAGCACCACTTCCGGCTTTTTTCTTTGTGCTTATGTGGTGCTGAGGGATCGAACCCAGGGCCTCAGGCATGCAAGGCAAGCGCTCTACCCCTGAGCCGCCTTCCCAGCCCTGGAAAAAATTTATTAAGTGAAGTAAGCCAAGTCCAACGAAACATACGTTCCATGGTTTCCCTTATCTTCAATAACTAATATATGTCTAGGATTATCAGAAAATATCAAAAGCTATGTGCATTTGACCAGGTAACTTAATGTTAAGCTAAATGAACCCTAAGATAGGGACACAACTGGTTTTTTTCTATCTTGCTATTATTTCTAACATACTTATACTATATGATTTGAATTTTTTTGTTTCTTTTTATGCTCCTCCTCCATGCTATAACCCCTGATTTCACTGTATTTGAAGTTGGTGAGTCTATATCTTGTATATACATTTCTCTAATTTGGGGAGGGGAAGGAAAAAACGAAATGCTTAAATAAGGATACGGGTGACCCATTGTAACAATGAGATGCACAAGACACTATGATAAAAAAAATGAATTTTACAATTTATGAGGTGGGGGGAGAAGGGGAGGAGAATGTACTTGTGGAGGTGAGATGGTAGGGATCGTGGGAGAAAAATAAGGGAGGAGGTAACAATGCTTTTTAGGAAATGTACTTATTACCTTGCTCATGTAAATGGAACACTTCTGTACAGTATTTTTAAAATAAAAACCATATAAAAATGTTCTGAGATGCAAGAATTTACTTCCCCTATTTTACCCATATAATATAGAGAACAAATAATTTAATGAAAAACACTGACATGAAAGTATTTTGAATAAATGTGTGTGTGTGTGTTCACGCGCACATGTGTGTTGGAGTGCTCAGAATTTGAACTCAGGGCTTCAAGGTCTTGCTTGGCCTTTCCTCTCTAGATTGGTGAGCTACTGTAAGAGCTATATCTCCATTCTTGGACCTTTGCTAGTTCATTAAAATTTTTGAAAAATAATCTCAAGAATTTTTTTTTGCCCTGATTGACTTCCAACAGCTATCCCCAGATCTCAGCCTCCTGAGTAGATATCCCCAGTAGACAAGGTTACAGGTGTCACCAACCAGCACAACGCTTTCAGAATAAAGTAGGAGAAAATTTATTTCACTGGGGCCTGTTTTATCATCTCCTAATTTTAAAGCATTTTGCAGTGATTATATGTGAATTTATTCCTTTTTTGGATTCTGAAAAGACAATAAGTGATGATATTTAAAAGTTTTGGTACTTTTTTAAAAGAAAAATGGAAATGAGGGACAGAAGAAATTTGGCTCTCTTTGGACCTCAATTTATAAGCTCAGTTCTGTGCATAACCCAATGTCACCAACACAGTCTGTGTTGAAGACAAATTGTGACAGAAAACAATCACCATGGGCAATAATTGCTATGCTATTATATGTTGGACAATATGAATGTTGAATTTAGGGTGTAAGAGAATAGAGAGATTTTACCTACCTTTTTTCTATTGCTGAAAGATTTTGACATTTGACTCATTTCCTTCTTCACTGTGTGTCTTTGGGCCATACACTTAGTGCCTTTAATTACGAATTTTTCCAACACTAAAATGCTAATAACATTAGCATTATAGAAAATGTTATCTTAACAATTAAGAGAAATAAAAAAATTGTGAAAAAGTAACATAAACTTCTATGAATGAGCTTTGAGTATAGCCAGGAGGTTTTTAAAATACTAAATAGAATGTGATACGTATTACCGAAACCATTATATGCAGTGAACAACCAGAAGTACTGTTATCTATGGATCATGCTCTGCTTCCAAGGAAGCCATGTGGATAACTTCTCATGCTGTAAATCAAACTGGTTATCTTATGTCTTGATAGTGTAAAAATATCAGGGACATTATAAAGAAGGAATGTTGTAGACTGAGGTCTACATATACATAAGAAAATATACAAAACTGATAAAACATAAAATTATCTGAGCACTATATTGTGTTTTACATAATTTAAGATACACCACAAAGATAGGGAAGACCTCGAATAATGAATTCTCTTTTTGATATCATACCATAGGTCCTTAGAAGAATGAACTCTTTCCTCATTCTTGTAGAGGCATCATCAGATGAGAGGAACTCTCTATATTTTTTTGTTTACTCCCTTCCATTTATTCTTAAGTTTGAAATCTGAATGATATGAGACTGAAAGAGACTACATGAAACTGATATTGAACACTGATATTAAATAGGCTTTGCAAAGAGCAATCAATGTAAAGTAAATAAAATACATATAGCTCTGTAAAAGTTCTAACTAAATTGAGTTATATAGTCTCCAGCATAAACAGTAAATGATTTAAGAAATATGCTATTGAAAATTGAAAAATAATAGGAGTTGTTTTATTTTTTCCTTTTTACAACATGGAATTAACTATTGATTTTTGTATATAGAGATTAAAGATGAGATTTACAAGAAATTTGATTTAAAATGGACAAAAGTGCTGAATAGACATGTTTTCCAGAAAGCCCTGGAAATCATCAGTGGGTTTACAAACTTGTGTTTAGTACCATTTCTATGCTGGCTTAATGCTTTGTGAACAGAAGTTATTAGAGAAATGCAATTCAAAATTGCTATGATTCTACTTCATAACTATTGTAACTCTTATCAAAAAAATCAAAGGAACCAGGTATGATAGTAAAGGTTTGTAATTCCAAGCATTTAGGAGGTTGGAGTAAGAGGATTTGAGTCTAAGGCCAGTCTGGGATACTGCACATAGTAAAAACCTGCCCTTTTAAAAACTTAAAAGGAAGTAATGTTGGTGAGAGTGTGGAGAAAAGGAAATTTTCTACACTCTTGGTCAAAATACAGTATTCTTATTGTAGAAAGTAGTATCCAGTTTTCTAAAGAAATCCAAAGTTGAAATATCATCAGACCCACCAATCATATGATTATTTCTCTCTGGGTAACTCATAAATGTATCTGTATTCACATTGTTCACAACATACAAGTTATAAATAGAATTAAGTGTTCAACTACAAACTAATAGAGCAACTGTGTGCATGCAAAAATATAGTTTTCTGTTGCATCCTTAAAATAGCAAGAGACTTCTTCCATTAGCCACAACTTACAATGACCTGAAAGATGTATTCTAATTTTTTTTCTTTCTTTTCCACTCCCCGAAAGATGTATTCTAAATGAAGAAAAATGTTGCCTTCTGATATTTGTAAAACCACACACACACACACACACACACACACACACACAGACACACACACACACACACCAACCTCAAACATTAAGAGAGAATTTTTTTAAAGTAAAGCAAAGTGGAATTGCTGGGGCATTTAGGTAACAATGTAGAAGGTAGTAGATATACAGGATGACCAGCATACAGGGGACATTAGCCCTACATAGAAATGAAGATAATTAAGTAGGAGTTGTTCTTCCTAGTAGGGGTTGCTCTTTTAGGTGTTCTTCTTTCACTAATGGATGAGATGAACATAATTCTTTAAATATACCTGCCTGTTTGCAGAAACAATAACAAACTATAGCGATAATGTATGCTCAACATAGAACAAAATGTCAAACTAAAATACATGAGATTATCCTTGATATAAACTAATAATTACAAATAAGGGAAACCATGGGACATATGTTTCTTTAAGTCTGGCTTACTTCACTTATATGAGATTTTTTCCAAGATCTTCCATTTCCTTACAAATGAGGTGGTAATGAGGTGGTATCATTCTTTCTGATGGAAGCATTGCATTCCGTGTGTGTGTGTGTGTGTGTGTGTGTGTGACATTTTCTTGATCCATTTATCTACTGAGAGGCATGTGGGTTGATTCCATATCTTAGCTATGGAAAATAATACTGTGATAAACATAATTGTCCTGGGAGCTTTAGTGTGGCCTTGTTTGTGGTCACTTGGGTAACTTCCCAGAAGTGGGATTACTGGGTAAAAGGGGAGCATTATTATGTTCCTCAAGGATAATCTTAGTAGATGAGCACAATAGCTCAATAGCTATGCACATTTGACCTAACAAGGTGATTCCATGTGAAATGAACTCTAAGACATGTTCTTAGTTGTTTTTGTTCTTAATATACTATGTTATTTCTTTTTAACTTTTTGTATTTCCCCCACCTACGGTTTATCCCCTGTAGTCACTGTATTTGATTTTGATATCCTGGGAATTGTAAATATGTTGATCTGAACTAGGCAAGGGAAAGGGAAAAAACAAAATGGTGAGAAAAAGGACAAAGGGGGAACCTATGCAACAGTCATACTCACAATACAATATGTTGGAAATAACTTTGGGGGCGGCCTTTGGGAGGGGAAAGGGAGGAAAATGGGGGAAGGTGTAACAAGTTAATAAAGAAATGAGTTCATTTCCTTACTTATGTAAATATAACCCTCTGTACATTACCTTGACAATAAAATTTGTATAAAAATAAAATCAAATACATGAGAACAGCAATACAGGAGATGGGAGTGAGGGAAATACTATACCATACAAAGAAGAATAGAAGAGCTGTGGAAAGCAGTAATTTTACATAAACATAAGAAGTAATAAACTAGCATACAGATTTTAAGCCTCATGTTAGTCACTAAAAAGGAAAAGAAAAGCACAATCAATAAACCAATAGAGATAAAATAAAAAACTAAACAAGGGGAAGAGATGATTTGGACCAAGAATAACAAATGACACAATTAGGCAACAAATAGCAAGTTCGTAAGTTTAAAAAATATTACCCATAATTCTATCAAATGTTTTTTTATATCACAATTTGTTAGAACTATAATATCAAATCACAGTTTAATAGTATATTATTTTTATAATAGGTTACTTATTATTGATTTCTTAGTACTGAATGTTTATTATATAATTTTAATTTTAGTAGCTATAGGAAAGAAGAAAGTGAAACTAAGTTTAATAATATATTTCATGAATTGTAAAATTGAGAAGCATTAAAATTTAAACAAATAATATATCATTATTGTTTCATGTCTGTGAATTAATGTAATAATTCAAAGTGTATTCTACACTTAGCACTCACCTAACATCAAATAATAAATTATTGCACGTGACTTTTGGTATTAGGTGGAAGGGTTCATCACTGCGGTAAAATTCACACCACACAGTGAACGAAGGTATGACTCCTCTTACATGTCACTTCTTGGTTCAGTTTCAGTATAGGAAAACATCAATTTCTCCAGGATTCTCCAGGTGATTGGCATAAGGTTTTCAAAATACTCTTATAACATTCTCAATTTTTTTTTATGTTGTGATGTCTCATTGTTTTTCTAATTTGATCTATTTGGGATAGTTCTTAATTTTTTTTTATGAAGGTGATATACAGAGGGGTGGGTTATAGTTACATTAATAATGAGTACATTTCTTTTTGAACAGTGTTACCCCTTCCTTATGTTTTCCTGCTTCCTCCAACCCTGACATCCCACTCCCCCAAAGTTATAAAGTTCATTTCTAACATAGTATCTAGTGTATATAACTGTTGCTTTGGTTAATTTTTGTCCCACCATTGTTGTGATTTACCTTCACATCCCTAAATCAGATAAAATTATGCATAAGACCAAGAGAACAGAAATGAAAAAATAGTGAGTACAGAGAATAAACCAAAGGGGAAAAAGTAAACTGAAATAACTAAAAACAGTTCATTATACAATCATCTTATACTCATTTCTTGGAGTTCATTTTGATAAGCAACATTTTTACATTGATATGCATAAAGCTAATGAGCTATTTTGATCTTTTCTATGAATATCCTAGACAAATTCTACTTTTTCCAAATGAGGGAAAACTTCTAGCCTATGATTCTGTGGGTCTAGCTTGTTTGATTTATTATATTTTTCATGTCTTTCCATTTCTTTACAAATGGGGCAATGTCATTTTTTCTGACGGAAGCATAGAACTTTGTTGTGAATATATACTACATTTTCTTGATACATTCATTTACTGAGGGGCATCTGGATTGGTTCCATATCTTAGGTTTGGTAAATAACGCTACAATGGATATAGTTCTGATGGTAGCTTTAGTGTGGCCTTGTTTGTGGTCATTTGGGTAAATGCCCAGAATTGGGATTGCTGGGCCATAGGGGAACTCTTTGCAGGAACCTCTATACTTCTTTACAGAGTATTTGAACAAGTTTACATTTCCACCAATAATGTAGTAATGTGCCTTTTTGGCCCCATCTCCACCAGCCCAGCATCTGTTATTATTAGTTTTCTTCATAATGGTCACTCTAACTGGGGTGAGGTGGAATCTCAATGTTGCTTTGATTTGCATTTTTTATGGCCAGAAATATTACATATTTCTTCATGTGCCTATTGGCCATTCATATTTCTTCTCCAGAGAGGTCTCTCTTTAAATCTTTAGCGCACTTATTATGAGGGCTGTGATTTCTTTGGGGAATTGTTTTTAAGGGAGTTTAACTTTTGAGGCTCTAATTATATTTGAAATATGAGGTCATTGTCTGTTGCAGTAAGATCTTTTCCCAATCTGTGGGATTTCTATTTATCTTTCTATCTATATAAATTTTCCTCTTAGATTTGGTAAGGGTCTGTCAAGTCTATTAATTTATTCAAAGAACCAAATCTGTTTTGTTGATCTTTCTATGTTTTATTTTGTCTTTATTTAGTTATTTCTGATTTTTTTTATTTACTTCTGTCTACTGATTTGGGTTTGGGCTTGTTCCTGTTTCAAGGAGCTTGAGGTATATAGCTTGAGGTACATAATTAAAATACTGATTTGAGATTTTCCCAATTGCTTGATGTATGCACTCAGAGCTATAAATTTTCCTCTAAGTAATGCATTGAATGTGTCCCAGAGAAGCTGTTATTTTGTGTGTGTTCATTTTTTAAAATTCCAGAAACTTTCAGTTTTCCATTCTAATCTCTTCAGTGCCCCACTGGTCATTCAGCAGTATGTTTTCAGTCTTCATGGGTTTGAGAATTTTGTTTTTGCTTTAGCTGTTTAATTCTAAGTTTATTCTGTTATGGTCTGACAAAATAAGGGAAGTCAATTAATTTGTCTTTCAATTTGGACAGAATTTCTGTGTGACATAGGATATGTTCTATTTTGGAGAATTTTCCATGAGCTGCTGCAAAAACGGTAAATTCTGTATGTTCTGTAGATATCTGTTAGGGCTAGGTGGTCAATGTAGTTATTACTGCGGATTTTTGGTTGAGTTTTTCTTGGATGATCTATCCATGGATGACAATGAAGTGTTGAGATGTGTTTTTAAGTTAAGGAGTATTTGGTTGATGAAGTGGGGTGCTCAGGATTCGGGGCATTGAGATTTAGACTTGCTATATCCCCCTAATGGAGAGTTGTGTTTATTAGTATGTGATGTCTCTTGCTACTAAATTTAATTTAAGTTCTATTTTATCTTTTATTAGTACTTCTACTATGGTTTGTTTATTGTGTCCATTTGCTGGAAAATTTTCCTTCGAGGCTTTCAGTTTGAGTATGTGTTTGATTTTGTCAATAAAATGTGTATCTTGTAGATACTAGATGGATGTGTCTTAATTTTTGATACTGCTATATAATCTGTCTTCTAATTGGAAAGTTAGGACCATTGATATTGAAAGTTAAAGCTGTGAAATATCTGATAAGTCCTGCTATGTTTTACGCCTGCTGTTAGGTACTGTGCCTCATCTACTCAATATATTTACCAGGTTCTCTGGTAGGGAGTATTTTATATATCCAGTTCCTGTAGTACTTGACCTTCTCTATATAGGGTATATTTGATTAACTTCTATCCTGCTGATTTGGTGGGGGTACATTGCTTCAAGTGTTATTTGTCATGAATTTTTTTTGTGAAAATACTGTACAGAGGGGTTACAATTACATGGGCAAGATAATGAGTCCATTTCTTATCAAGAATTGTAACCCTCTCCTTTGTTTCCCCTTGAAATATTTTTATATATCCTTTGAATGTAAAAGAGTTTGGATTGGGACCGTATCACGGTTGGAGTTGTTGGCCCTTAATGTTTCTGATATATCATGCCAGGCTCTCCTTTGTAACATATCATCTGAGAAATCTGAATTTATTCTGACTGTACATACTTTATAAATAAACAGTCTTTTCTCTATGGCAGCTTTAAGAATACTTTCCTTGATCTTTAATGATCCTCTAATGGATTATGATGTGGTGGTGGGTTGTTCTGTTCTGGTATTATCTGTTTGCTGTTCTTAAGGCTTCTCTTCTCTGAATGATTGTATCTCTTTGGATGTTTGGAATATTCTCGGCTAGAATTCTGTAATATGTTTCCCATCCATTTAGTTTCCTGCTTTTCTCCTTCTTGATACATATCTCCCCCAAATTTGATCTTCCAACTGAGTCTTGAAGTTCTGGAAAGATCATTTCTTATTTCTTGGATTTGTTGTAAATGATTATTTACTCTTTCTTATTAGACCTATTCTGTCTTTGACCCCTGAGATTATGTTCTATATCATCTGTGGAGACTTTCTACATTGTTTTTGATTTCCCTGTCTTTTATTGGTCATTTTTTAGTACTTCTATATCTTTATTAAAGCTTTGTTTTAGGTCTTGTATGGACTTATTTACAGCGTCTCTGTGAATGGAGGGGTTTGGGAGGGTTGTTTTTTTAATATGTCTTCTCTCATATCTTTTAACTAAGCATCTGTTTTTCCTTGGACTCCCTTGCCTTCTCAGAATTTATCTTTCTGCTTGTAGTCTCCATGAATTATTTTGCTAATATTTGGTTGGTTTCATCTTGTTCACAAATTTCCTTGTAGAGGTTTTGTATCTTGTCATTAGTCACATTTTCCAGCAGTATTTGTAATGTATTTTGAAAAGTATCTTCTAGGTCCTTGATTGTGTCTTCTATTGCCTGGTTATTTACTGTGTGAATTATAACACCTTGACATCACTTTTTTTGTATTTTTCTGATTTTTTCTGTCCATTTGGAGGATTTCTCTTGGGGTACTATGATCTTAATCAGTGACTCTCTATATACTTGGTTTGATGTTCTGTTATGATTTGTTTTTTGAAATTAGGGTTTTCTCTAGACCATTAAGTGTAGAAATAGAAATCAGTTGTGGTGAAATGTTGTGATGTTAATACTTGTGGTTCCATTGACAGTTCAGAATGTCCAGTGGTATGATGAATTGTCTCTGTGTATGGATGTGGTTGTCTCTGATGTATATTTCTGTTCCTGCTTTTTCCCATGTGGCCTTTATTTCCAAACTGCAGCTGTGCTTTTGAATATGTTGGCCAGAACAGTCACAGCAGTCATCTGGCTGGCTGGGCACCTTTTCATAGAGTTCTGTTTCTTGTGAAGACAGCATAAAATCTTCTTTTGAATTTTATATCTATATATATAATTGTAGCTGAATTGTGGTGATACTCTAGAAATGGAGTACCTGCTAGGACTATAAATCTGTTTCATTAGCGAAAGCTAGGGTAATTTTCTGTTGTTACTCTGCCATTGTTTTACCTCTTCCCCAGATTTATTTTATATATTGTTACTTTTTTCACATAATTTAGGATTTCTAATTGTTGTATCAGGTTATTTTTGTTTTTCTGTTAGTATTACTTTGAAATTGTGATTTCAGGCTTTCATGAAGAGACAAATATAATGTGAAATGTATGTTACTACATTGAAAGAAAGTGAGCAGACATTCTAACCTATTTGCTACAAGTGAATTAATATTAAGCAAGCTAATTAAAATGATTACTTATTTACTCTTCAGAGGATGAGTATATTGCTCTTGGATATCTTAGAGGAAAAAGACTTTAGACTCATTACAATTGATCCTACATTGAAATTACTGGCCAAACTTTCTTCTTCAGAAAGGCAAAAGTGCTATTTCTTTCATATTAGTATTATAAAATCATAATAGCTGCATATTGAATTTTTTTCCTCTGCTATTTCTAATTCCATTCTTCATCCATTAGGTAACTAGGGCTTTGAATGACCAATTCCTTCAAATACGTATATTGCTTATATTGTGATGTAATATTAAGATGAATGTATCTCTGAGTCTCATCTTTAGCTACATTCTTAAGAAATTTATGGAGTCTCAAGGAAGAAACCAGACTATTCTACTCTTTTCTATGTATTAATGAATAAATTCATTCTCTTTAGAAAAATATTCTCATCTTTTATATTGCTCTAGTAAACATCATGTATTTCTAGTACTTTTACTGAAATAAATATAAAGTTTGGAACAGGAAGACAACCCCCCCATCATCACTTTAAAGCAAATCCTTGGGGAATATTTTATATATAAAAATAAAATCTGCCATGAACATGTTTATACATCAATAATCTAATAGTTAAATCAATTAGACACAAGAACTACTAGATCAGGTCTCAATTTACTTAAAGTCACCAAAATGTTAGTGTTCATGAATATCAATCATTTTTAGAAAATGAGTAGTCAAAAAAAATTTATATCATATTTGAAATGTAAACAATGAAAATTACACCCAGATTTGCTGTGAATAACCTATTTCCAGGAATATATTTATTCAGTAAACAGAGAAACAAAAAATAAGAATTGTCACATAGAATGAAAGATGTAGATTCAAACTGCCTCTCCTTAAGATAATACATACATGCAAATAGTGTGATTTATTCAAAGATACTTTAAAAATTCATAAGAGGATTTTTGATCAGAAGTGATAGGCAAACAATTGCAAGAAAGATAAACCATTTGAATCATTATTTTGGGGTTCATTTCGCATAACATCAACTTATCTGACCAGATTTTCTGATGGTTTTAATTGGAGATGAGTCAGGGAGAAACATGGGTCCCATGGTTTCCCTTATTTGCAATATCTAGTGTATGTCTGAGACAAGCAGAAACGGTCAGATAAGTTGACGTTAAGTGAAATGAACCCCAAGTTAAGGACTCAAATGGATTTTTTCTTTGCTATTGTTTTTAACATACTTATAAGATATTTCTTTGTTGCTTTGTATGTCCTCCCCCACGGTTTAACTTCTTTTCTCACTGTATTTGATGTAGGTATAATTTGTGGAGGAGAAGGTGGACCCAATGCAACAAAGAGATGTACAAGATGTTATGTCGAAAAACTAACTTTACAACTTTGGAGTGGGGGGGGGGGGGGTGATGGGAAGGGGAAAAAAGGAGGAGGCAGTAATATTGATAAAAACAATGTACTCATTACCTTGCCCATGTAATTGTAACCCCTCTATAGGGTATTTTCACAATAAAAAAGAAAGAAGAAAAAATAAACAAAAATAAAAACAAAAACAAAAACAAAGGAAGGTAGGTAAGCAAAGTAACTGGAAAACTGTGTATGTAAATTGAGCTTTCAATATAGGATGACAAGTTTTCAATAAATGAGCATATAGAACATGATTCTATATCTCTAACACCTATCCAGTATTCTACATTTTCCCATATATTCCCATTACATTACCTCAGTTCCTCATCAATAGTCTTCTACTTTCATGATGTCAATTGCTACTAAAATAACAAGGTGGGTGTTTTCTTGGTTTCTAGATACAATAAATTTTAGTATTTTGGAATAGGAGGATATATTCATGGAGTTTACTTGAATGTCAAGTTTGAGGACACTATATTCATAGTTCTGTTAATTGGCAGCCAGGCACATATTATGAATACACAGAGTATACTAAGAATAAGAGACTTGAACTCAGGGAAAGATACAGGTCCAGGCAAGATCCTGAAGGAAAGAAAAACCAATGGAGCAAACAACAATCAACTATCGTTACAAAGGACTGGAACTGATTTCTGATGTGTCTGAGAGGCAGCTGTGTGTGTGTGTGTGTGTATGTGTGTGTGTGTGTGTGTGTGTGTGTGTGTGTGTGCATAGACAGAGACAGAGACAGAGAATGAGAGAGAAAGAGAGAGAAAATTTTAGTGTGCCTTCCACATTTACAGTCCATAGAGCATTACTTGTTAGAGATGGGGCTCATATCAGATCCCTGATACCAGTGTCATCACTTTTTACTGCAAAAAACACTTTCTTAATCTCTAATTAGAAAGGGAAATGAACTAACATCTTACACGAATGGTTTGACAATTAATTGCTATATTGAAGGCCAAAGGGAGAAATTGGAGATTAATATAATCTTTTTTCAACTTTTCTGATTATTACTCCGCAATAGCTGTGATTTTCAGGAGTCTCCTTCAATGTACTCATTGCTGAATTACTAATATGCTTAATAATATGTAACATATGATAGAGAAATAGATCAGCCAGCAAGCGCAAAGAACTAGTGATAAGATTGAGGAGCAGGGTTACCACATCTTTTAGGAATGCAATTTCTTCATATGAACTTTGTGGCTTTCCCTGTGTGATTGTGTGGCTTTCCCTGTGTGATTAAATTGGTAAGAAAGTACTGTAGAAACAAGAATTCCTTTTCAACCAAGTAGAAAGTGCTCATGATCACACCCTCATGTTGCAAATTTCCATTTCATAAACTCTTTCATAGAGTGCTTTCATTTAATATACTTCAGCACCTCTTCCTTCCCTGGTTGAGGAAGAAAAAAGATAATTTTGTTTGAACATTATCTTACGTAGATTAGTGTATACAGGAATGGTTTGTATAATTACAGAAGTTTGTAATAAATGTAAGTAGGGATCATGTCACAATAATAATATATAATAAATAGAATATAGAATATAAATAAATATTATATAATATGTAAATATATAACATATATCTATAATTAAAATCACACAAGACTAGAAGTCATAGAATTTTTACATGAATACATACATTAGATTAGTTGAAGAATTTCTATTTTGAGATAAACTTTATATTAAATTATAATGCACTTTGATAGGATTTCAACATTTTATTGAAAAATATATTTCTTAGAGATTTTTTTGCTTCATAATTTTAAGAAGACAAATGGTCCCAAATTAATTATATTTTCATTATTTTCCTGTTTCCATGTGATTTACCTCCAAATTAGAAATCCAGATATATAATTTAATTTAATTCAACCAAAAATACCATTCAGTATAAGGACCTTATACTCTACATTCTTCACACTAAGATCATCAAATATGATGAGTCTGAAATAGTCTCTTTGTGAACTATGTTAATATTATTTACAATGTGAATGAAATGTTTAGGAAGTAATATTTATTTTAGTTTAATTGCTCTGAAGAGATAATAAATGATATAATAAAAGACTAAAAATGATTAGATTTAAAATTTAGAATTCAGGAAATGTTTTTGACCACACTTGTTATTGGAGCCTTCACAACAGCCTCATGAGATAATTTATATTGATGAAGGAAAAATTCCAGAGGTTAGACTTTTATGAATAGAAAAATCATGTCATTCTGAACATGTAGAGCTACATATCAATCATAGAAAATTTAACTTTTAAATACCTGGCTATAATCATATATTTAATTGCAGGGTAAGTACTTGTTCAAAGGAGATAAAATTGCATTTATTCTGAAAAGTAAATCTAAGTAATCATTTGAATAAAAGACAATGTTGAAAATATCACTCATTCAAGAAACAAGATGTACAGTTTCTTGTTTTTCATGACAATTATTTTCTCTAAACTTACTACAAATACTAGATTAGTAAACCTAAATCATTGTTTTGTAAGAAAATAGAAACTTAATTTCCTAAAAGTCATGACAATTACTTTTTCTCAAACCATTACTAAATAACTGTTTTATATTAGTTGTCATGGACTCTTAATTGATATATTTTTATTAATTTTAATAATTAAGTTAAGTATTAATTAAGTTAAATAAGGAAGTGTGACATTTATTTATTAATATTTAGTTATTTTGTTAATGATTCTTAATTGTCAGAAGTGGCAATTCCATCATATATTTAAAGCATTTGATTATATTCCCTCTATTTCCTTTCCATTACTCCTTCCTCCAAAGATCTGCTTTTCACATAAAATTACATCTTTATATATGTGCATATAATCTTATTTGAAAGATTTAAGTTAAACTGTAACTTCATTCATGATGTACAGTGGATCAACAGGATGAATAAAAACTTGAACATTTTTTGTTAAATTGTGGATTGAACTATCATTATTATTATTATTACAGTTAAGATCCCAGACAGAATTAGAATTAGGGCTAGAGAAATAGATAATTTAGATTCAACACAGGATGACTCATTGCAACAATGATACTCATAAGAACTATGTTGAAAACGAATTTTACACCATGTGGATGGCGGAGTAAGGGAGGTAGGGAAGGAAGGGATAGTGGGAGAGCAACAGAGGAGATAACAATGCTCAAAAAGAAATGTACACATTACCTTAGACATGTAACTAATTCCTCTGTAAAGCATCTTTACAATAAAATAAAATTTAAAAAGTAATAAAAAATAAAAACTGAAAAGAAATAGAAAAACACCTTAAAAATTTTAGATTCAAAATGCAAGTAAAATTTAGACCTACACGCTGAGCAAGAGTTAGGATAAATGTGAAATAGAGGCTTGATATTAACATTATGATTCAGTTATATGTAGCCTTATGATTAAGAAATGCAATCCAGTTAGATCTGGGGCTAGGATGAGAAAAAGATGTAAGATATTCTGTAACACTGCAACATATTTTAAGAAGATTGAATGGAATCAAAGTTAGAATAAATAATAACCAGTGTCTGTGCTACATTAAACATTCAGATATTATTTGACTTAGAGTGTGAGTTACTTTTTTGTTCTGATTAGGATTAGGAAAGGATAAGCTTTAAGATAAAATTTGGTTTTCCACTAAGAAGTGGAAGCAAAAAAAAATGTGTGATTGAATAGAAACTAGACGATTTTCCTTACATTAACCATTCGGTGTTAACTCACATTGTGATTAGGTTTAGGTTTCTGGGTTAAAGGGGGTTGGAGATAGAGTAAAGAAATTGGCTAAACTGATGGTTCATGCCTATTATCCTGGCTACTCAGGAAGCTGATTTCTGATGATTGCAGTTGAAAGCCAGCCTGGGCAAGAAAGTGCGTGAGACTTTTATCTCCAATTAACCACCAGAAAACCGAAAGTGGTGCTGTGGATCAAGTGGTAAAGTACTCAAGAGCTAAAGAACTTAAGGGTTGTGCCCATGCCTAGAGCTCAGGGATTGTGCCTAGGCCCAGAATTCAAAACCCACGACCGACAAAAAGAAAAAAAAAAAAAGAAATGGGTTAAATGTTAAATAAAGCTGAACTTATTTTAGGTTCTAGGAATTCAAGAAAAGCTGCGATATTGGAAATACAATGTATTTCATAATATCAGGATTTGAGAGCAATGGGTATAATTATTCCAGTTATGGAACAAGATAGATTCATAGTTAAGAGTGCGAAAATCTGTAGGGTTTAGGAAAACTTGCGATTTATTTCAAGAATTACAAGTGGAATTTCAGTTAGGATGACACAAAATGAGCATTTTTCCTAAATTTTAGAATTGGATATCGTTAGTGTCAAGGTTATGGTTAGGATTCCAGCCATGGATAGGGTTAGAGTGAAGGACAAAAAAATGAGGGTCAAATTGAAGGTAAATTTTAGAATAAGCCTGGTAAGAATTAGAATGAATGTGAACTAGAGTAGTGCTATTAATATTAGAATCTACTTACAATTAGCCTTATAGTTGTTCTCAATGTTCCAGTTAAGATTAAGATTAGAAAATGACTAAGATATTGGAAAAAATTGAAACCTATGTTTGGAATGCTTATTTGAATCAAGTTAGGATGAGTGAAAACTAGTGTACTTAAGTTAGTATTAGTATTGACATATAATTTGAATTAAGATTAGGATCAGTATTTTGTCCTGATTATGATTAGTGTTATGAATAAGAAAGTTTTTAGTATAAAATTGAGTTTTCACTAAAAAGTAGAAGCCAAATGTGAGATTGAATAGTAGCTAGAGTATTATCATTATATTAATTTCAGAGTGATCATTCTTATAAAGATTGAGAGTTTTCCAGACAGGTGTAAATTGAGTTAGTGTTAAGTAATGGACTAAGCATAAGTAAGTCTGAAACTCTTTTAGGGAACAGAGGTTCAGGAAAAGGGAGGATCAATGGAAACTACAATATTTTTCCTGTTAAGAGAATTTGACGACAACTAATGTTAGAGAACAAGATAACTTCAGAAGTCGAATCAGGGGGTTCCGGGAAGATGGCAGAGGAGAATCTGGAATCTGAACAAGCTCTTGCATAGAGAACAGTTTCAGAGTTCCAGTGAACAGTCCCAAGCCAGAGAATCACACCAAGTGTGCCATCACAGGACAAAGAGTTAGTCAAGAGAGGGGAAGCCAAGCAGACACATCTGAGCGCCTGCCAGCAGCTGCTGCTGCGGCGGCAGGGTCGCGGCAGCGACCACCGCCGCCGCGGGGGCACACCTGAGACACAGTCCGGGACGAAGGAGCCAGACGCAGCGGACAAGCGGATTCTACTCAACACCAGCAAGAACCAACAAGGAGCGGACAACTTCATCCTGCACTTTGCAGACCAGAGACGACCCGGGATCCAAGACTCCGCGTGAGTAGAAGCCCGACTTCCTCACTCCTTCTCTGGGAGCAGAGGAGGGAAGGCCACCCCTCCCCCCCAGCACCGGTGATCTCCATCTTGGATACCGACAAAGCTCGGAGGAGCGGCTAGCTCCAGCTCAGGCCTTGGAATAAAACGAGTCATTTAGCAGGTCACAAGAACTTAACGGCGAAGTGACCTCACAGACTCAGTTCCATCCAGGGAAAAGTCACCCAGCTCAGGCGCCAGCCATTGGAGTGGCTCTCCTCACTGGGTAACCAGAGCCAGAGGCTGCCCCTCCCTCTAGCAGCCACCACAATCAATTGAAAAACAGAAACCCTGAGAATGGCTCCAGGCTGGGTGCTGTGAGTTTTTTTCACAAAATAGCCCCAGGGAAAAGCTACTGTTTGTAGAAAGGCCTCAACTCTACCCAGAACCTAGCCTCATCACTGCATCCCCCTCTTTTGTGATTCTCAAAGCAGATCACCCTCCTAGTAAACTAACCTGGGAGGGGGATCTCAAAATCTTGGGTAAAGCAGAGCATTTTTCTGCCTGTTTGAACAAACTGACTTAAGAAACCAATCAAGCCACAGGACCTCAAGCTGACCAGAGACTCCAACCAGACTCTGGTTACAGACAAAAGGGAGATACAGGACTCTTCCCACCCCTCCCCCCCCAAAAAAAAAATCAAAGAAATTTTTTTTCCTTCTTCTTCTTTTCTTTTTTCTTTTTTGTTTTGTTTTTTTTTTCGTCTTTTGTTACCTTATATATATAAACTTTTTTTTTTGCTTTTCTAAAACTTTTATTAATCTTTAATTTTTGCCTCTTCTGAAAAAATAATTGTTTTCCATTAAATTTTTTTTTTCTTTCTCCTCTTATAATTTTTATTTTAGGAATACGTGAATGTGTGTTTTCCTTTCTTTTCTTGTCTTCTTTCTCTTTTTCTTTCATTCTTAATTATCTTTTTGTTTTTTGTCTAGCTCTACTGAATTTCTGATCTTTTCTTCTCACTCTCCTATCCTTTCCATCTTTTCCTCTTTGTTCTTCTTTATATGACTTAACTCTTGTCCTGCACATCCTCAGATAAACCCGTAGTTAACCAGTAGACCCTATCCCCCATTGTGTACACACTTAATCCACAAACTTATTACTCAATTCGAAACCTCTGAGACTTAAATTCATTAATAGCAATACTACCTCTTTATACCAATATAATATTTTAAGCATATTTTTTAAAGTTTTTCACATCTCCTCTATGTCCCTCCCTTTCTCTCAACATATTCATATTCCTCTATAAATAGATGGTCCTTTAATCTCTAAAATAACATTAATTTTTACGTTTCTTTTTTTTTTCTGGTCTCTTTTCATTCCCCTTTCCCTTTCTTCTTTTTCTCTCTCTCTCTACTTGCATCCTACCCAACCTATTTCCTGCATTGTGATTAGGACATAGTTAACTCTCCCTGTGCCTCCCCACACCAATCTATTCCTATTTTTTACCCACATCTCTCCCTAACCCTAATAATTTCTGGTTTTCCAAATTCTTCTCTGCGGTTTGAAGCCCTTTAACATATAATTGTTTGATGTCGAATAGATGTATCTGTTGAACTAGATTGTATCTGTAGACTATTGACTGTACAAATGCAAACTTTGGTAGATGGTTGCCTTAAGATAGTGTTCTAGCACAAAACTGGTGCTATCTTCATCTCAAATGGGCAGAGTAAGCCGGAAAAACACAAGAAAAATGGCAAATTCGGGTATCTCAATTCCCAATCTTGATAATCAGGGGTTAGAAGAGATAATGAATAATCCAGAGGAGAGTTCCCAAACAGCTCTACAAACACTGGTGGCAAACATGATAAATGAAAAGTTTGACAACGTACAAAGGACTCTGTATGAGCGTGATAGGGAGAGAGAGGAGGCATCCCAGAAGTTTATACAGGAATATCATAAGCGTGAGGAAGCTACTCAAAAACTGATACAGGATTTGCGTGAACAACTTGAGAATACTCAAAGAGAAAGGGAGGAATGGCGTGAGCAGGCTGAGAATACTCAAAGAGATCTGCAGGAATCCCATGAATGGGAGGAAGCTAATCAAAGAGTAATACAGGAATTGAGAGACGAGGTAGAGAACACACAAAGATCACTAAAGGCATTCACGGAATCCATTAACAAAGAGCTGAAGGAAGTCAGGGAGACCACAAAGGGAATGCTGAATGGAACCCAACAGAAGGAATGGGAGCCCAAAGAAACCATAACCAATCAACTAAGCGATGTGAGGACAAACACTGAACACCAAATTAAGGAAGTAAAGAAATTCATACAAGACCTAAAACAGAGCTTCAACAAAGAACTTGAAGCCATCAAAGCTGACCAACTAGAAGGAGAAGAGATAAAAAACAAAGTAGAGAGTCTTGACAGCAGGTTAGGCCATGCAGAAGATCGAATCTCAGGGATTGAAGACAGCCTAGATATTACAGAGAAAGAACATACAACCATCCAAGACAAGTCCAAGAAATATGATAGATCTATCCAACACCTGGAAGACACCATCAGAAGGCCTAATCTAAGGATAATGGGTGTAGAGGAGCACCTAGAAACAGAAGTTAATGGTCTAGGAAATTTATTTAACAGAATCCTAGCAGAGAACTTCCCAAACATGCAAAAAGATAGGCCTGTCCAGATACAAGAAGCCTTTAGAACCCCAAATAGACCAGACCAGAATAGGACATCCCACCACCACATTATAATCCACACAGGATCTACTCAGAACAAGGAAAAGATCCTTAAAGCTGTCAGAGAGAAAAGGGTAATCACTTATAAAGGGAAACCAATTAGAATCACCTCAGATTTCTCAGCAGAGACAATCAAAGCAAGAAGAGCCTGGAATGATGTATGCCATGCCCTAAAAACAAACAACTATCAACCAAGAATACTGTACTCAGCTAAACTCTCCTTCATAACTGAAGGCCAAATAAAAACCTTCCATAGCAAAGAAAAATTGAAACAATACATCTCCACCAAACCAGCCCTACAAAAGATTCTTAAAGATGTCCTACACATAGAAAACCAACAAGACCGCAATAAAGGCCAAGAAACTGCACCCAAACTGAGAATCCAAGAACCATAGGAAGAACCCAGTTTTCGCAGCCCCCAAGAAGGTAGATAACATGGCAGGAACTCCCAAATACCTCTCAGTCCTATCTCTTAATTTTAACGGACTGAACTCTCCAATTAAGCGACATAGACTGTCTAGTTGGATTAAAAAACAAGACCCTTCTATCTGCTGCCTGCAGGAGTCACATCTTGCCCGTAAAAACAAACACATTTTCAATGTTAAAGGCTGGAACAAAATCTACCAAGCAAACAGACCGCATAAACAGGCGGGAGTTGCAATCATAATATCAGATAAAATAGACTTCAAATTAAAATTCGTGAAAAGAGATAAAGAAGGTCGCTACATACTAATTAAAGGATCTCTCCTTCAGGAGTATATTACAATTCTAAATATCTATTCGCCAAACAATGGAGCTCCCAAATTTATCCAAGAAACACTACTTTCCCTCAAATCCCATATAGATCCAAAGACATTAATTGTTGGGGATTTTAACACACCACTCTCCCCACTAGATAGATCAACTCGGCAAAAACTCAACAGAGAAACCGCAGATCTAAACAGCTGCATAGATCAACTAGAATTAACAGACATCTACCGAACATTTCACCCAGCAGCATCAGAATACACGTTTTTCTCAGCAGCACATGGAACGTTTTCTAAAATAGACCACATTTTAGGCCACAAAGCAAACTTGTCTAAATTCAGAAACATTGAAGTTATACCTTGCATTCTCTCTGACCACAAGGGAATAAAATTAGTACTCAACACCAAAAGCCACCAAAGAAAGTCCGGTATCACATGGAGGCTGAACAACACACTGCTGAATCATGAGTGGGTCATGGAAGAGATTAGAAAGGAAATTCAAATGTTCATGCTATTCAACAAAAATGAACACACAAAATACCAGCTCCTCTGGGACACAGCAAAGGCAGTACTCAGAGGCAAGTTTATAGCTCTGAGCTCCTACATCAACAAATTGGAGAGATCTGAAACTAACAATTTAATGACACATCTAAACCTCCTTGAAAAAGAGCAGCAAGATAAACCCCAATCCAGTAGACGGAAAGAAATAATCAAAATTAAATCAGAATTAAATGAATTAGAATCCAAAAAAACTATAGAAAGAATCAACAAAACAAAGAGTTGGTTCTTCGAAAAACTTAACAAAATTGACAGACCCTTAGCAAATCTTATCAGAAAAAGAAGAGAACACACCCAAATTAATAAACTCAGAGATGAGAATGGAAACATCACCACGGAAACAACCAAGATTGAGAACATTATAAGGGAATACTTCTCAAAACTTTATGCTAATAAGTTTGAGAACTTGACAGAAATGGACCTCTTCCTAGCAAATATTGACATGCCAAAACTAAACCAAGATGAGGTAAACTATCTTAACAGGCCCATATCAAGCATTGAAATAGAAACAGCAATAAGAGACCTCCCAGCTAAGAAAAGTCCAGGACCTGATGGTTTTACAGCGGAATTTTACAAGGCCTTGAAAGCAGAGCTCACACCATTTCTCCTCCAACTCTTCAATGAAATTGGAAGAGAAAGCTCACTACCGAACACATTCTATGAAGCCATCATAACCCTCATCCCAAAACCAGGCAGGGACTCATCAAAGAAAGAGAACTATAGACCCATTTCTTTGATGAACATTGATGCAAAACTTCTCAACAAAATTTTGGCCAATCGACTTCAACAATTCATCCAAAAAATCATACACCACGATCAAACAGGATTCATTTCAGGGATGCAAAACTGGTTCAATATACGCAAATCAATTAATATTATTCATCACATCAACAGGAGCAAGAATAAGAACCACATGGTTATCTCAATAGACGCAGAAAAAGCATTCGACAAGATCCAACACCCCTTTATGATGAAGGTTTTGGACAATTAGGAATCCATGGAACATTCCTCAACACAATAAAGGCTGTATATGACAAACCTACAGCCAGCATTATACTCAATGGTGAAAAACTAAAGCCATTTCCTCTTAACTCAGGAACAAGACAAGGATGCCCACTCTCTCCACTTCTCTTCAATCTAGTATTAGAATGCCTAGCTACAGCAATAAGACAAGATGCAGACATAAAGGGGATCCAAATAGGGAAAGAAGAAATAAAACTCTCCCTCTTTGCAGATGACATGATCTTGTATTTAAAGAATCCCATAGACTCCACTCCCAAATTACTCAAGCTGATTCAAAACTTTGGCAAAGTAGCAGGTTATAAAATTAACCCCCCAAAATCAATGGCTTTTCTGTATGCCAACAATGAGAAAAGTGTGGCTGAAATTAGGAAAGCAACTCCATTTGTAATAGCCCCACAAAAAATAAAATACCTAGGAATTAACTTAACTAAAGAAGTGAAGGACCTCTATGATGAAAACTTTAAAATCTTGAAAAAGGAAATCAACACAGAACTTAAAAAATGGCAAAACCTCCCATGCTCCTGGATTGGAAAGATTAACATCGTGAAAATGGCAATCCTTCCCAAGACTATCTACAAATTCAACGCAATACCTATCAAAATTCTACCCTCATTCTTCAAGGAAATAGAAGAGGCAATCCAAAAATTCATATGGAACAATAAAAGACCCCGAATAGCAAAAACGCTCCTCAACGGAAAGAACACGGCCGGAGGAATATCAATACCAAATTTCAAACTCTACTATAAAGCCATAGTAATCAAAACAGCTTGGTATTGGCATAAGAACAGACCTCAGGACCAATGGAATAGAATTGAAAACCCAGAAATGAACCTACAGACCTATAGCCATCTAATCTTCGATAAGGGAGCTAAAACAATAGAATGGAAGACAGATAGCCTCTTCAGTAAGTGGTGCTGGCAAAACTGGTTAACTACATGTAGAAAACTAAAGCTAGATCCTTATATATCACCCTGCACCAGAATCAACTCCAAATGGATCAAAGACCTTGAACTCAAAGCAGACACTCTGAAAACATTACAGGATGGAATAGGAGAAACCCTGGGTCTCCTTGGCTCAGGCCGAAATTTTCTGAATAGAGACCCGGAAACACAACAAATCAAAGAAAGGTTGGACAAATGGGATTGTATAAGGTTGCAGAGCTTCTGCAGGGCAAATGACATAGCTAGCAAGATCAATAGAAAGCCCACGGACTGGGAGAAGATCTTTACTAGCCATACAACGGACAAGGGTCTCATATCTAAAATATACTTGGAACTCAAAAAATTAAACCACCCAACAACAAATCCTCAAAGAAACAACTGCCCAATAAGTAAGTGGGCGAAAGACTTAAAGAGAAGCTTCTCTGAAGAAGAAAGAAGGATGGCCAATAGACACATGAAGAAATGTTCAACATCCCTAGCCATAAAAGAAATGCAAATCAAAACAACATTGAGATATCACCTCACTCCAGTTAGAACAGCAAAAATCAAGAACTCTAACAACAACAGATGCTGGAGGGGATGTGGACAGAAAGGAACCTTACTTCATTGTTGGTGGGAATGTAAACTTGTTCAACCACTTTGGAAAGCAGTATCTCAAAAGACTTCACATAGAACTCCCCTATGACCCAGCAATCCCACTTTTGGGCATTTACCATAATGTTTACAAAAAAGACCACACTAAAGCTACCAGCACAACTATGTTTATTGCAGCATTATTTACCATAGCTAAGGTATAGAACCAACCCAGATGCCCCTCAATAGATGAATGGATCAAGAAAATGTGGTATATATACACAATGGAATTCTATGCCTCCATCAGAAAGAATGACATTGCCCCATTTGTTAGGAAATGGAAAGGCTTGGAAAAAATTATATTAAGTGAAGTAAGCCAGGCCCAAAGAAACACAGGTCCCATGGTTTCCCATATTTGCAATATCTAGTATAGGTATGAGTCAAGCAGAAAAATTCAGAGAATGTGATGTTAGGAAAACGAACCCTCAAATATGTATTTTAATGTTTTTGTTTCTTTCATGCATGTGTTTCTAACGCATTTATAAGATTATTTCTTGGTTGCTTTGTATGTCCCTCCCCCACAGTGTAACCCCCGCTTTCACTATATTTGATGTCAGTATAACATGTGGAGGAGATGGGGACAAAGAAGTCGTTTAAGGATTCAGGTGGACCTGTTGCAACAATGAGAAGTACAAAATGTCATGTCAAAACCAGCTTTACAATGTCAGAGGGGGGGGAGTGGGGGTATGATTGTGTGGGGGGGAGGGGGGAGGCTGGGAAGGGAGGTGAAGGGTAAACAAAGGAGGAGGCTGCAATGCTTGGTAAGAAATGTATGCATTATCCTGACCATGTAATTGTAACCCCTCTGTACAGTATGTTCTCAAGTAAAATAAAATAAAATTTAAAAAAAAATACAAAAAAAAAAAAAGAAGTAGAATCAGAAAATTTGTGGAAAATAGGGCAAACTGAAACTCATTTCCAGAGTGCAAAATGGAGTATTCATTGGAATGATTAAATTGAAATATTTTTCTTAAACATTAGAATTGGACTATCATTAGTGTGGAAGTTAGGTTTCAGTTCCAGCGGGGCTTAGTATTAGCATTAGAGAAATGGAAAGTTTAGGGTCAAACTGAAGTAAATCTTCGAATAACAAGTCGAGTTAGTATTAGGATGAATGTGAAATAGAAAACTTCTAATAATACTAAGATTAGTATATGATTAGTGTGAGGGTTAGCCTGATTGTTCCAGTTAGGGTTCGAGTTAGAAAAATGGTAAAATGTTGAGTAAAACTACAAGCTATTTTAAGAAAGATGAGTTGAATCAAAGGATGAATAAAAACTCATGTGTTTTTGTGGCTTTTAGAATCCAAAGGCAATTAATTAGTTCTAAGGTTAGGGTTACTTTTCTTGTTCAGATTAGACTTAGGGTTAGAGAAGGATAAGCTTTAAGGTAAAACTGAGTTTTCTGCTAACACTTTCAAGTAAAATATGTGTGAAATTTAACAAAACGTACAGAGATTTCCTGTTTCCTATTCAGGTTTCAATAGTGTTAAATTTAGAGTTAGGTTTCTAGTGAGGTTGAGATATATTGTTAGGGTTAGGAACTAGAGTCAATTTTAAGTAAACCTGCAGCTTCTTTTTGGAGATATGGGACTTCAGTAAAAGTTAATATCAATGGAAACTACGGTATTGTTCATGATATGAGGATTTGAGGTTAATGATTTACAATAGGGAACAAGATATATTTCAGAGTCCAAGTAAGGATCTGTAGGATTTGGAGCAAACTGCAAATCATTTCAAAGACAATGAATATCTGTTAAGATGTATAAGAACTCGAGTATTGACCATTAATTTTAGCATTGGGTTACTATTATCACCAAGGTTACTCTTAGGGTTCTGAACAGGATTAGAGTTAGGATTAGGGAATGGAAGGTTTCGAACTTGAGTGACTTACTTTCTTTGTGTATGTATATGCACTATTCTAAGGCTTGAACTCAAAGCTTGGGTTCTGTCCCTGAGCTTTTTATTATTATTTTTAATTGTGAAAATGCCATACAGAGAGCTTACAATTACATGAGCATGGTAATGAGTACATTTCTTATCTAGCATTGTTGCCTTTGACTTTGTTTCCCTTTTCCATCCCTTCCCAGCTCCCCCACACACACTCCACCCCCACCACGCCCTCCCCCTAACCCAGCCAATGTTATAAGGTTCGTTTTTCGACATAACGTCTTGCACATCTCATTGTTGCAATGGGTTTTGCTGTAAGCTACAATTGTATCACTTGAGCCATGAGTCCACTTCCAGCTTTCTTTGGTAGTGAATTGGCATAATTCTCTTAAAAGTCTAAGTAAAAGCCCAACAAAATAATTCCAGTAATGTGTACTGCAAGAGAGGACAGTGAGGAGCAATGTGAGAAGGGTAGGAAATGGAAGGGGAAAAGGATAGGATATGGGCAAGAATCTATTGCATACTTCCCAAAATTGAAATATACAAAGGAGGGGGTAGGTTGAAATGGGAGTGAAGATGATGAAGTGGTAATACAATTCCAGATGCAATGTACACATAAACTGCTTTGTTAAATGTCAAGTAATTCCATAACATAATATTGAGACTCATAAGGATTGGGGTTGATTGGGAGGGGTGGATGAGAATGTTGAAAGGGGTGACATTGAGCAGTTACAGTGGATGGCAACTCCTTTGCACAACTACTAAAATATAATAAAAATATTCAAAAATTAATTATTACAGTTGAATAGAGAGTTGAACCTCAATTCAATCCCCATTTTAAAATATTTTTAACCAAGAGGTTTGGACAATAAAATTCAAATAATAAAGTCTTCTGAATTTTTTATAAGAATTTGTGAAATTTAAATCAAAACTACTTTGCTTTTTGTCACCATTAGTAGGGTTGTTATAAGAAAATACTTCAAAGTAAGTGCTTTCAAAACATCAGTATTATATTACCCATACTCTAGAAGCTTGAATATTGGTTATAAAAATGGTTATTCAAAGCAATTCCTTGTCTTATGGGGGCCCATTTTCTGGTTCATTGTAATCTATTTGCTGGACGTTCACATGGCAGAGTAGTTATATGGGGCTTCTTTTATCAGGATCATTATTTCAGTGTCATCTCTGAAAGGGTGATTCTAATGTCATCAGACAGGGGAAAAGAATTTCAACATGGGTATCTGGAAATAGTTACATCTCCCAATACACATTGCCACTTTTGCTTTAACTCAGTGTAGTGTATCATTTGGATATTATTTCATAGAAGATAATAACTGAAGGACAAGCTTATATCATGTGAATTATGTGAATGATTGTCATTAACTTTAAATAATATCTACTGCGGTCACGTGATTTTTCTTCTTTTAAACCTAAAATTTTTTTTGACATAAAAGTGTTGATTTATACATTTTTTGAATATATAAACATATTATTTACTGGTAATGTATTTCTGAGGTTTGATTACCAAATAATTTCAGAGAAACACCGAATTTCATGTACTTTATATCAACAGTAATTTTTTGAAATTGAATCAATATCAATATGCGATAACTAAAGCAAGACATTCCATCATTATTGAATTATTTCTCTAGACTTGAACATAACTTATTTTTTAATGGTAGGAAATTCATAATATAACTAATCTCTATAGAATAATTAAGAAATAAATGCTCGTGATAATATTTATTTTTCCTTCAACTAGAAAGAAAGAGCCTCACTAGAAATGACAAAATCTTGAATGGAAATGCCATAAAATTATGAAAAATTTAAGTCATTATGAGTTAGATGAAATAATCATTTTTGAAGGTCACAAAATGTAATCTCTTGAAGCTTCCTTATCTGTTAAATATTTGCTTTCAAAATATTTCATTAATTTCTCCAGCAATGGTATTACCAAACCACCTCCATGCCAAATAGCTCCTCTGATTAATTCAAGTAAATATGTAGGAACAGAAGTTATCCAATTGTACATAAATATCTACCCACCACTCTAGAAGTTAAATCTGAAATCATAAAGGATTGGGATTAATAATTAGCTTTCACGATGTTGCCATAAAGAGGTGGTGAACCTTTTCAAGTGGGCAGAGTTGTAGAGATTTGGTCACTGAGAACTTGCAATCAAAGAGGATGTTAAGATCTAAGTCCTTTCTGCCTCTTCCTTCTTTTTCTTCTCTGTCTCCTTCTCCTTTTCCTTCTCCCAATCCCTCTCCTCCTCCTCCTCCTCTTCCTCCTTCTCCCTCTCCTATTCCTCCTCTTACTTCCTGGCTTCCATGAATACACATACTCCATCACATGTTCCTGACATGGGGTACCGTGCCATCAACAACCCAAAACAATGAGGATAAGAAGCAAAATGAATGTATCAAATCAGAAGCCAAGATAAATCTTTCTTCCTTTTAGGTTCATTTTATAAAGTATTTTGTGATATTATTAGGAGACGGACACAGCATGCTGTCATTTATTATAAGGGATAGAATTTACTGGAAAAATTCTGACCAACATTACCTAATGAAATGATTGATTAAATTAATATTATATTAGGACAAATCTACTTTAAAATATCAGATATACTTCAACAAGAGGCAAAAAAAAAAAAACACCTCTATGATTTCCTATGAAAATACAGCAGAATTAAATCTGTTCCTCAAGGAAATTGACCTAGAATTGGCAATAATGTAAATTTCATAAATGATTTAAGAAGACTGAAGAACAAATTTCAACTCAAACAGCATGATATATAATTTACTTTGTCCCCTATAAACAACCTTATAATTCTAGCTATGTCTTGTTCCTAAAATGACTTGTGTTTGATTCCAAACATATTTTTAATTAACTTTAAGTAGTTGTGTTGGAGTTGCTGTTTGACAGTTTGTGAATAGTTTTTTAATGATTTTATTTTCTTTGATGTCTGGGTCTGGGCAATGTCCCTGAGCTCCTTTGGATGAACGCTAGAACTCTATCACTTGAGGCACAGCAACACTTTCAGTTTTTTTTCTGAAATTTAATTAGAGATAAGAATCTCACAGACTCCTGCCTGGGCTGGCTTCAAACCTCAATCCTCAGACTCCTGATTATCTAGGATTACAGGCGGGTGCCACGAGTGCCCAGCTTAAAACAATGCATCTTTTTTTTTTCTTTTGGCTAGTTCTGGGGATTGAACTCAGGGTCTTGAGCTTCTTTTCCTCACGCTAGCACTCTACCAAGTGTGACATAAGGTCAATTCCAGCTTTGATGTAGTACTGAGGAATCAAACCCAGGACTTCACATATACAAGGCAAGCAGTTTACCACTAATCCTTATTCCACGGCCAAAACTATGCATCTTGATGATCATTAGCCCTCATCCCTCTCAATCCTATCTCATCCCTCTATATAATTTTGTAGAATATTCACTGACTCGCAATATCATGTACAGTCACTCCGATGATATATTACAGATCACATTTTATTGATAGTCTTATTCATCCACATACTAAAATTATGCATTACAGAATTCTGTTATTTTAAATTCTAAATTATCACTCAGATTCTCTCATACTATTCTAAAATTTTTTCTAAGTGTAATGCAAATGAAATCTGTAATTCTTCAATAAAGTACAATGACTCATAGAATGTTAAAGTGTTGGACTATGAACATCACCTTCAGTTCTAGGATATTTTATCATCACTACCCTCTCAAAATTCTCCAATATTTCTTGGTAGTCACTTCCTGTCATCATTTCAACTTACCCTCCCATTGAGCAACTATTATTTCATATTATATCTCTACAGACATTCCAATTTTAAAAAGCTCATATAATTAGAAAATGTAGTCTTTTTATCCATTTCTCCCATCTACTATTACTGTTTCCAAAGGAAGTCCATGCAAATTTTTCTCATAGATAGAGCATATTGTTTTGTATGAATGTGTGTAATTGTATAATGTCCTCAATGGGCATTTCAATATTTTATTATATGTTATTGTAAAAGGTTTTTCTATGTATATTCTTGTACATGTGTCTCATTGGACATATGTTGAAATATATTTTTATATAAAATTATGATTCAAAATGCTGGATCATGGAGGCATCTATATGTGTACTATCTTAAAGATCCCCTCTGGAGATGAGGTCTCTCTTCTTATTTGGTGTTAGTATTTTCTCAACCTGGTGAGTCCAAAAAGCTTGAGTGAAATGGGTGTATGTTGAACCAAAGTGCAGTTTCCAACCCAGTTGGCCTGTAAGGTCTTCAACACTCGTCCTCTGCAATAACAGGCACCTTTCTAGGACTTAAATAATAAAGTTGCTTTTGGATTCTAGTTTGTCCTTTGATGATCAAACCTTGCCCATAATAGTTAGTGGGTTTGAGCTAACTGATTAAGTAGTGGGCCTAGCTCACTTGAGGTCATGTGGTTCCCACCTTTTCAATTACCTGGAAGATCCAGGATATAAACAGAGTTTATCTTTATAAAAAGGAAGGTTTTCACATGTCCAGGCTCACCTTTTTCTGGCGTTCTAACTTCTGACAGTCATGCTTCATAAGCTCTGACAACAGCCCTCCCATTAAAAATTTTGTTGGTTTTTCACAATTGCTTAGATGTTAAGTCATGCCTCCACCTGCACATTCCTCACCCAAGGCTGTTTGAAACATGTTTTTTTTTCAGTCATGGTGCCTGAATTCTGGGCCTGGGCACTGTCCCTCAGCCCTTTAGCTCAATATTAGTGCTTTACCACTTGAGCCACAACACCATTTCTGGATTTTTCTGCATATGTGGTGTTGAGGAATCAAACCCAGAGCCTCATGCATGCAAAGTAAACAATTTACCATTGACCTACCTTCCCAGCCCTTGAAACAATCTTGACTGGTTTATTATATAACTATTTCAAAAACATGTACTCATCATTCTTATGTTTCCTCTATTTGTTGGTCTTTCCTCTTTTATAAAACCTTCAAACTTAAATAACAATCTTTTAAATAAAATATTCAGGAAAAATAATCCTATATGAAATTTTTATACAATATCATAAAAAGAATATTGTAAATAACCGAATTTCAAGAGCCTTTTGTTATTAGCTCAGTTACTTACTGAATGCCTGTAACAGATCCGTCTGAAGATATTTACACATACACAGGTATATAGACGATTTAGTTTATCAAGTGCACATTAAAAATAGAGCTCAAAAATACAAATCAGCCTTAACACATATTTTTGTATCTTTCCTCACATTCTCCCTAAAAGATGACAATATTAAGAATGTCTGAGGGAGCCTTCTTAGTTCCCATTTTTTTGGGCTTCCTAGGTTTAAAATTCTTTGATCATATAGACATGCTGTAATGGGAATATGATATTTTGGTGGACTTGCCCTTCAGACTGTGTTTCTTGTTCACCCCTTTTCTCAACTCCATTACTAGAGATTTTTCTCAGAGATGACTCCATCATCAACTTTTCATTCCTCCAAGCTGGAAAAATGAAGTTGCAGATTAAGACGCTTAGACAAAAAAAAATGTAAGAGACTGAATCTAAGACACTTCTCTCATACACAGTCCCTGCAAACATACAAATCGCAAAACAGTACTTATAGTTTCATATTTTTCTAACATGGCCAATGCATGAGGTTGCTTGCTTCTGTGGGTGGCTGTTTGGGCCTCTTCCTGATGATGCGGATTAAGTTTACATCTCAGGTCCATTTTCAGCTAAAAAGGATGGCAGGTTTAGCCCACCCATGAGGTTGGCTGAACAGATGGCTGGATGTGTCTCCTCTTGAGGGGCTCCTAAGATCCCTCATGAATGACATGCAAGATCTATGTTGCAAATACCAGGGGAAATTAAGGTATACTACAAACACCAACTCAGCAAGGCAAAGTTTACTCCTGCAGAACGTATCCAGTCTGTCGCAAGGCCAAGTTGAATAACCACACTGCATAGGCAGCCCATCTCTGGCTATCACGAATTTGAATTTTGGGATCGTCTTTCATGATGGTTCAAATATCCCTTTCAAACTGTCAAAAGTTTTAATAATCAGTCAAATCCAAATCACCTGGCCATATTAAAAGAAAAACATGCACTTTTTACCCAGCTGTTGTTCTACCACTAGTGCCATGCCCCTATCCCCTAGCACCTCCAATAACATTGGTAAGGTTGTGACTACCTTTACAAGGGCAGTGCTTATATCAGTCAAACACTTCATGATTTAACTTGGGAAATGTGATCACTATTTTCCTTAGCTTGGACTTCATTTAAATCGAAAAGTGTCTCTATTGATTCAGAAAGGAAGAGTGGATATTATGCATTTGTTTCTTTTTTTTTTTTTTTTTTGGGTCCGGTCGTGGGGCGTGAACTCTGGGCCTGGACACTGTCCCTCAGCTCTTCAGCTCAAGGCTAGCGCTCTACCACTTGAGCCACAGAGCCACTTCCGGCTTTTTTCTTTTTGCTTATGTGGTGCTGGGAATCGAACCCAGGGCCTCAGGCTTGCAAGGCAAGCGCTTTACCACTGAGCCACCTTCCCAGCCCCAGGAAGAGTGGATATTATGGTAGGCACCTGAGATGTTTTGCTATGTATATCAAGGGCTGTAGACCTCATGTGTAATATTTTACTAATTTTTATGGGGAATAGATGATGCATTTTATGTGCAACTAGAAACAACTTTCAAGCATAAGAAAAAGAGGAAACATATCTCATATGCTACATATGCTATTATATATTGAAAATGTGTATGAAAACATCCAAATTATGGCAAATTGACAATGCATTTTGTACAAAAGGGGTGATTTCCCTGAGCGTACTCTCATTACATTAAAAAACAGTCTCACTGCACTGAAGGGACGGAAGCCAGGAGGAGGAACAGAATGAGTGTTAAATGGAACAGCATACAACAAAGGGGCTTCTCAGCTGCATTGGTCATAGAAGGAAAAGAACGAAGCAACCCAAAGACAGTGATGGGAAGGGAGGAATAAGAGGGAAAGAGAGAATAACCTACACTAAGCAAAAGCAAGAAATGCAAACACCAACTCTGCAAGGCAAAGTTTTCTTCTGCAGAAGGCCTCCTGTCTGTTGAATAAGCACTCCACTTGAATAAGCCCACCACTGGCTCCCACAAATTTTAACTTTGGTATCAACTTTCATGATGGCTCAAAGTTTTTACCCCTTTCAAACTAGTCAAAAGCTTTAATAATTAACCACAAACACATCAGCTGGCCATATTAAACAAAAAATATCCACCTTTTTCCCAGCTGGTGTTCTACCATGAGTGCCATGCCTGTAGCTCCTAAGACTTCTGTAAAATAGCATTGGTAACGTTGTGACTACCTTTACAAGTGCAGTACTTATATTAGTCAAGCACTTCAAGATTTAACTTCTACAATTTTCTCATCTGATTTTACTTTCTTTTCTTCCAACCTAGTAAGCACTAACTTTCCAATTCAGCAGTATCCAATAGGATATTTTGATTTAAAAAGGTGTTTGGTTAAGGCAGTTTTTCAGTCACTGAACAAAACCTCTTATATAAGAGATAAAGCACCCATCTACACATCACTCTGCAAACAATTATTAAAGTGGTAAATATTGACACCATGATTCATTCTTAAAATGCTTGTTCCACCCTCAAACTAGTAAAGGGTCTGACACCAGACACGTACACACAAACGTTTTCTCTTTTTAATGTGACTGTGGGCTGGTCTTGGGTTTGATCTCATGCTCTGGGCATTGTCCCTGAGCATTTTTGCTCAAGGCTACCACTCTAGCCACAACTCCAGTAGTATCTTTTTGCAGGTTAGTTAGAAATAAAAGTCTCATCTGTCCTGCCTGGGTTGGCTTCAAACAGAGATCCTCAGTACTAAGACACCTGAGCATCTAGGATTACACTCAACATCATCTCAGTTTTTATGTAATTTGTTTGCCATTATTTAACCTTTGTAAGTCTTTCTGCAGCATTGGCCTCCAACCACCACACAGATTCCCTTTCAAATATATTTATTGTTTTTTGAACAGGTTTATTGTGAAAATATTGTACAGAGAAATTATGTACATGAGCATGGTGAAGTGCACTTTTCCTATCAAGCATTGTTACCTCCTCCTTTGTTTTTCCATCTTTAACCTTCCAGCTCCACAACTACACTATATACTCCCCCCTCCCCCTAAATTGTAAAGTTTGTTTTTCAACAGTGTCTTGTGCATCTCATTGTTAGAATAGGTCAACCTCTATCCCTATTTAAATGTTTTGTATTTTTTCCTTTCACTCCCCAAATTAGAGAAGTGCATATACAAGGTGCAGGTCACCAATATCAAACACAGTGGAAACAGGGGTTATACCGTAGAGGAGTGGGGAATACAATGAAACAAAAATCACATGGAACATTATAATATGTTAGAAACAAGAGCAAGAAAAAAATCAGTCGTGTCCCTATCTTGGGGTTCATTTCACGTATCTTTATCTTATATGGTCAAGTATCATATTTAGGCCAAATTTTTCGCATTCAATCCTACCAGTGGCTCCTACTTACTTTTCCTTGGTGGTATTTCCAATTAACAAACACTGCTGATAAATAAAAGTGCATATTGGAAGAATCCGATTAGGGACACCATAGATTGTGGAGATCAACAGAATAAAACTAATTTGAGCTGCCGTTTCTGGTTTCTAGCTTTAAGCTCTTTGGAAAAGATTCAGAGGCCCCTAAATAGCATAGTTGTAAATATGAAGTTTGAATGACCCCCTACCTATGAAGTCTCTCCTTACTTAATTGAAGGTTTTTGAGAATGGTCAGGTGTAGGTTGGCTAATTGAACCAAAGCACAGATTTCACTCCAGTTGGCTGGTAACATCTCCAATAGTGGTCTTCTGCAATACCACCAGACATTTCCCCTTGCTATGATTAGTATTTATTGCTCATCTCAAAGGGTTTGCCTTCAATACATCCACGTAATTTTTGCAGAAATGTCAAATTTTCCCAGGGTATAGTTGACTTGAAAGAATGGATTCGGTCAATTTCCGTGGTTTTTGAAGTAAACTCTTGCTTCTGAGAAGAGCAACAGCATGTTCCATGTTGTCTCATATCACATTTGGCTGACCTATCATGAATTTCATGCCCATGGGGTCTGAGCTCCATGACAGCACAAAGAGGACCTCTTGTGTGGCCTTCCTGCCACACAGTTACAGCAGTATTTAGTATGTAGACAGAATCACGCACAGTACTTACCTAGCTTATACAGTCTCAATTTCAATCTGGGTAGACTCAAAATTGAAAGTCATACACAAAGTATCTGCTCCAAGGATGAAATTGCAATCATATCATAGGATTAACTAGAGGGTCTACTGTGGCCCTGGAACTAAGCATGGTCACTTTAAGGGCATCAAGACTTTTTGGAGTTCCCCAAGCAGGATGTTTTCACAAGTCAATAGCTGACAAATATTAGACACTTATCTGGGCATTATGAAACTGAATCATGTTTTGACCAATTTGATTATTAACTCCCTCCTTACTAGAAGGTAATGCCTTCCCCACTGGAAGGGAAATTTTCATTCCCTCCCATACTCCCCCCAAACTCCCTCCCTCTTGGTAGGAAACCCTCCCTCCCTCTTGGTAGGAAACCCTTTAGGTGTAGCTTGCCTTTGTGTTGTTGTTGTGGTTCGTTCTTGGAACTGAAATCTGGGCCTGGGTGATGTCCTTTAGCTCTTCAGCTCAAGGCTAGTGCTCTACCACTTGAGCAACAACACCACTTCCCGTTTTCTGAGTGGTTTTTTGGTGGTAAGAGTCTCACAGAATTTACCTGCCTTGCCCAGCTGTGAACAGCTATACTCAGATCACAGCCTTCAGAGTAGCTAGAATTACAGACGTGAGCCACACAAGCCCATTTTTTCTCTTTTCTCTTTTCTTTAATTTGTAAGTTGTGAGGCCTGAAATCTGGGCCTGGACACTGTTCCTCAGCTCTTCAGCTGAAGGTTAGCACTCTACCAGTTGAGTCACAGTGCCACATTTGGCTTTTTCTGCTTATCTGGTGCTGTGGTATCAAACCTCGGGGCTCATGCATGCAAAGCGAGCACTCTACCACTGAGCCACCTTCTCAGACCTCATCTGAGTTTTTAATTAATTCACTTGCCAAAGTTCAATCCTTCTAAGATCTTTGTGCAGCTTTGGCCTCCAACCACCACACAAACTCTTCCGATTTCAGATAATTTTCTAGAACTAATTTTCCCATGACATCCTACTACAGCATTTAGTTTATGGGTTTAAAAAAATCTTTTAGTATATTTAATAAACCTCTGTTTATCTTATTCTACTCTACATTTTATTTTTGCCAGTCCTGGGACTCCCTTAACTTCTTTTGCTCAAGACTAGCGCTCTACCAGTTGAGCCACAGTGGCATTTCCAGCCTTTTCTGTTTATGTGGTACTGAGGAATAAAACCCAGGGCTTCATGCATGCTAGACAAACAATTTACCACAAAGCCATAATCCCAGCCCCTAAACGATATTTTATTTGTACTAATCATCAGAATAAAAATGATTCATAAGCTGCTATCTGGTTTCGGGCTTTGATCTTTTTGGAAACTCGGTGTGGGATGGGGGGAGGAATCCTGAAAAGCACCTATGTAAATAGGAAATATGAATGATCTGCTAGGGAAGGGGTCTCTCCTAACTAGTATAAAATGTTTGAGAGTGGACAGGTGGATGAAATTCTAGGGTGAAAGGAATGGCCAATTGAACCAAAGCACAGGTTCTACTCTATTTGTCCAGGAAGGTCTCAAACAGTGGTCCTCTACAATACAATTAGACATTTCCCCTGGCTATGTTTAGAGCTTACTACTCATCTCTTCATAGGTTCAGCCTTCACTGCATCTTGATAAGTTTCCCAGAAATGCCTATTGTTCCCCCTACCTAGAGAGGCAAGTGGTATAGTTGCCTTGGGAATATAGGGTTTTTGTCTTAGATCCTTACTCTTGCGAGCAGCAAGAGCAGGGTCTTACAAGTTTCCCCACGGATATGGCTCCTCCTGAGGCGCACCCCACATCCCACTTGTGAAACAAGGAACCTGGACAAGTCCCCAAATTGTTGGGACTACTCCTACAGGGTAACCCAATATCCCAAGAAAGACCACCAAGTTTAAAGGAACTTAACACAGCATAAGTTCTGTTAAAGGGCATGTTATTGACAGGAAGACAATTAAGCAATCACCTTGAATAGGAAGTCTGTCCAGGTTTTACCCCTAATGAGTTACTACTTCTGGTATTAATAAGAAATTGAGTTCACAATCTTGCTCAATTGGCTCTTCTGAGACTCAGCTGGCTAGTTTGAAAGGGGTTATCAGTTTCAGAGCAATCCACTAAACCAGGACAACTTGGCCAGAAATGGTTAGAAAATTCTTACTCAGCTTGTTCTCTATGAATTAAATTATGCCTCAAGTCCATAGAATGATTTTAGTGACAAGATATACTTTAGTTAAAAGAGCTTTTGTAAGATGATGGCTACACTTAGTCAGTCTTTTCCCTCAAGCCATCACTTTCAGAGAAAAACATTCTAACTTCTTCACAGTCCATTCTCAGACAGAATTTATTATCAGCAGCAGCCTCTTTGGAATGGAGGCTTATGAGCTTCCAGGTGAAAACACCTTATTCACATATAGCCTTGGTTCCCTTAGGCAAACTTGCTTCAGCAAGCGGTTATGAAACCAACAGCTGTGTGCGGCCGCATCATTATAGAGATCCTGTCTTGTACTTCTGCTCCTACTGCTAATAGAAAGAGGAATTCCTGCTCTCTGGTGGCACATAGCACACATATTGAACCCTGAGCTCAGAGCACAAATTGGGCTGCAGCATTTTCAGAGCCATAGATGAATCAGTCAGATCGCAGCTGCTTGGCTGACCACAGGGCACACTTCTGATGCCACATTTCTGAGGCAAAGCAGTTCTAAGATGCCAAGACACTATGGTAGGGAGAGGCCTGAGGGAGAATTCTTGGTGGGAAGGAGAAGGTGAAAGTTTTCATTTACGTTTTAGAAAATGCAAGCCACATTCTGAATTGCTTGAGGCAGCGAGTAGATCAACATATTTTCTAGCCCTCTAGATGCAGCGTATAAGACCACTTCCCATATCTCACCCTCAATCCCTCCTGCCTGGCAGTCTTCAATTCGCTCTTATATGAGTTAAGCAGTTTTTAACACAGCAAAAGTCAGCAAACCTGATCTAGCTGGTGAAGAAAGCATATCCTCTGGCTTTAGAATAGATCAATTTCTATCTCAGAACAAGAGGAAGAAAAGAAACCGCATTCTACAGAATTTAATACCTCAAAGATGCTAGTTTGCTGCCTTAACTTTTCAATTAGATTCATACAAGAAAAAAAGAAAACCTGAGAATTTCTGGAGCCTTTACTAGCCTAGTACTGTGCTCTTGTTGGAATTTTTTGTTTGTTTTGAATTTTTCCTAATACTTTAGAGATCCTAGTTAGAAGAACTGAGACAATGTAGACATTAGCCTGGTTCAGATTAATCTGAAACCACAGCACCTAAATGATCGAATTCTATATCGAGTCTGAAAGCTGAAGGCCAAGGCTTCCATCCCCCCAAACATCTTCAGAATAGTAGAATTGTCTAGGTCTCGGGTTTGTTTTATTTAAAGAATTAGAAAGCAAAAACGTTTTTAAAGCAGTTTCTTCTTCAAAGCAAAAACAGAACAGTAAAACAGTCTCCTCCTTAAAGCAAAAACAGATCAGTGAAACAGACTCCCCAGCGACAATAGGGACAAAGAGCTGGTTGGAAGGAGCCCAAATCCCTCAGGTAGATGTAGAACCCTTTGTCTCTGCCCATTAGGGCTTGTTCCTGGATTCATTGGTCAATGGGTGGGCTTGTGCTCCAGGCTGTCTCACAATTGGTTTCCCAGTCTCAGAGCATGTGTATGGAATTTTCCTTATTGGATGTCCCATCTCAGAGCACAAGCACAGAAAACACTTTTGATTGAATGGGAGTTAAAGGGACACTCCCCAGACCATAGTCAGAAAAAATGCATTTGTTAGCACCTAATCATTGATGGAAACAAGGTGTGTATTTTTTTTGCTGCATCATTCATCCCCACCATGTTGGAGCCAGTTCCAACCATCACCTTTTATCCATAACTACCCATCTGAAGTGGTTTTACATCTCCTGAGTGGCATATCTCCACTTGTCACTCACAGGGCACTGTACATTGTGGTATCCCATGCAACACTATGTTGACAGAGAGATTGGATATCTAAATTGCTGTTTTGAAGCAGCAAAGCTCTTAAACTTGCACATTTACCTTGAATTCAATTTGATTTCTATTTATAGAAGGCAAATTTAGTTCTGGTTTGAGCCAACATGTTAAGATATCTTTAACAAATCTAGGGCAGAATAACTGGACTGTATTTCTAAAGTCCAGTTGAGGTCGGCGCCACCATTCCCTGAGTTCTTGTATAATTTCTCCAGAAGGTACACTTTGAGTTGCATTCAGGCTGAAGATCGTCTTTGTGCATCTGAAAGCATATACCTAGGAATCTAAACTGCAGATGAAGCAAGTTCTTAGTAGCAGAACAGTATGCTCAATATATAACTGGTAATGACATTTTGATGAACAAATTAAAGAAAAATGATAAAAGGAGTGTTATCGATCAAGCTGCATTGTATTTATTAACTGACTTGTGCAATGATGACCATTTTTCCAAGTACTTAAAGGAAAATCTATCTATCTATCTATCTATCTATCTATCTATCTATCTATCTATCTATCTATCTATCTATCTATCTATCTATCAATCTATCTATCTCTACATACATATATATGTATAATATATATATATATATATATTTAAAAGCAATACTATGTATTTTCTGTGAGTGCATATCGATCCACAGTGTAAGTATCTTAAGGACAAGAGAACTCAAATCATCACAACAATTCCACTAGTAATGGTTTTTTCTCTGATCTGTTGAAAGTCAAGAGGAAGATTACTTTCATTAAATTTCCAAGAAGATGGAAGCATAGTGCAGCATTAGGATATAGCCCTCACTGTCTTGGCCTAAGGAGACTCCTAAAATGCCAGTAATCACTTCCATGTTCCCGGGAAGTGAGGTGAAGTAACAGAAAGAAGGAAATAAAGAAATACAGAACATGTGTGGACTGTCCTTTAAGACAATCTCCTAGATGGTATCAGGTAATATTTTTATATGTATTATCTAAATATTACCACTATTAGGAAATGTTATCACTATTTTACTTAGCTTGGACTTCAGTTAAATGGAAAAGTGTCTCTATTGATTCAGAAAGGAAGAGTGGATATTATGGTAGGCACCTGAGATGTTTTGCTATGTATATCAAGGGCTGTAGACCTCATGTGTAATATTTTACTAATTTTTATGGGGAATAGATAATGCATTTTATGTGCAACTAGAAACAACTTTCAAGCATAAGAAAAAGAGAAAACATATCTCATATGCTACATATGCTATTATATATTGAAAGTGTGTATGATAACATCCAAATTATGTCAAATTGACAATGCATTTTGTACAAACGGGGTGATTTCCCTGAGCGTACTCTCATTATATTAAAACAGTCTCTGCACTCTACGGAGGGAAGCCAGGAGGAAGAACAGAATGAGTGGGAAATGGAACAACATACACCAAAGGAGCCTCTCAGATGCATTGGTCATAGAAGGAAAAGAACTAAGCAACCCAAAGACAGTGATGGGAAGGGAGGGATAAAAGGGAAAGAGGGAATAGCCTACAGCAGGCAAAAGCAAGAAATGTAAACATCACCTGATATGTAAGAAATAGTTTGTATTGTCAAAGCTAATAGTATTCACAATCTTTATAGACCATTTTAATGATAAATTTTCTTGTGAAGGTTAAAATATGTTTGTGATTTTAACTTAGTATCATGATTTCGCAATACTGTGACATGTCTGAAAATAATGGAAACACCTATCTCAATTTAAAAAAATGGACAAGGGTTGGGTTAGTAAGGATGGTAGAAAATATTGTCAGACACCTTGTATTCATATACTGTTTCGTAGAATGGTAATTTGTTTGTACAACTGCCCAAAGATAATAATAATAACTTGTTTAAAAAATCTGCCTCACACACTTAAATTAGATATAGTTTTGACCCCAGGTTCATTGCATACTGACAATTTAAATTGTTTTCCCAGCCTGTGGTTGTTGATTTTTCTTTTTTCAATATTTGGGGTTAAATGCAAAAAACTTAAAATTTATTACCTTTATTAAACTCTGTGTTAGCATAACTTAGTTAAATAAGTGGATTTGATTTTTATATATCCACATAAGCGTACAATGTACCTTGATTATACTTACCCCTTCAACATTCTCCTTCTTTTCCCCAGGTTTTATTACCTTAATCATTTTAAGAATACTTCATAGTTGTAGTAAGTACATTTACAATATTCTACAAGCTCAATGTCCACACTCTTTTCATCCTCCAAGATTCAAAATCTATATTCATTTAAACAATTTTCCACTCTCCTTTGCTTCAAGATATGCATCAAGTCTGATTTTGCTTCCTGTCTCTATCAATTTGACTGTTCTATGTAACTGATATGAGTAGAATCATGTAATATTTGATCTTTTTATGACTGCCTAATTTAACTTAGAACACTGTCCCAAAGATTTATCCATAAAATAGCATCTGTTACAACATATTTAAAGATGAAATTATATACCCCTGTATGTATAAAGCACATTTGCTTTAGCTATTAATTTGTTGATGGCCACTTTGATTGCCTCCATGTTTTGAGTATTGTACAAAGTGAATACGAGTGTACAATATCTCTTACAGACCTTGTGTTTAGATGTTTAGAGAATATGCCCAGAAATGGAGTCACTGGATCATATGACAATTTTCTTTTCTTTCTGTTTTTATTTTTTGTCATGGGCTTGAACTCAGGATCACGTCACTGTCCTTGAACTTTTCCTCAAGGCTGGTGTTTTATCACTTTAAACCACAGATCCACTTCCAGTTTTCTGCCCAGGCTGGCTTTGAACCAAGATCTTTGGATTTCAGCCTCCTGTTCTGAGTGTTTAGGATTACAGGTTTGAATAATCCAGTTTTTAATTGTTTGAAAAGATGCCATACTGTTTCCCATATAAAGGTTCCAATTTTACCACACTTTTGTCAATATTGTTACTTTATTTTTTGGAGTTATCCTACCTAATTCATATGAAATGGTAATTTTCTTCATTATTTTGACTTACACTTTCTTGGTGATTAGTGATGTAAAACACCTTTTTTGTGGGCTTCTTAACACTTTGTCTTCTCTGGAGAAACATCTGTGTTCTTTGTACATTGTAAAATCAGATTGCATGTTGTTGTTTGGATGATGTTCTTTATAAATTCTTGATGTGAACCACTTATCAAATATATGTTTGCAATGACTTTATCCCATTCTGTGTTGGTTTTTTGGACACTGGTGATTGCATCCTTTGGTACATCCTGATTTGTGTTTTCCTACAAAGTATGACCCTTCTCTGATGTCATTGTCCAGTATGACTTCTGGTCCTGTAACTACAAACCATCATATTGATTTGAAATCTTGTTATGGTAACAGTGAACTAAAGCTACATAATTATGCTCTGGTCGCCTATCTACTTTCCTCTTTTGGATCTCTCTCCTTCAGTTTTTGGTAATGGCCTTGGGGCATATCCACAACTTATTAGGTCCTTAAAAACCTGTAGAAACTTACAGCTCCTAAATTTAGTTAGTCCTAAAGGAAATATGTGACTTCCAATTTCTTTTTGTTTCCTTTTTGAACGTTTTCGATGGTAAGAATACTGTACAGAGGGGTTACAGTTACATGAGCAAGGTAATGAGTACATTTCCTATCGAGCATTGTTACATTCTCCAGGCAAACAAGATAAAAATTGAGAACTTCATAATATAGAAGCACACCAAAACTCTCGGTATATATTTTTTGTCATATGAGTATTTAGAAATGTGTGAATCTAGAGATTTAACCTACTTGCAAGTTAATAATGAACTTGTAACATTTTCATGGATGCTAGATGATTTATAATGCTCTTGGGTCAGAGACAAAAAGTACTTAATTTTTACAGCAGTAGTGAAAGCCAGTGAGATATGCATGTGTATGTGTGTTTGTGTATGTGTATTCGTATATTTGAAGTGAATCTCCTAGCCCTCAATGCCACTGAGTGAAGCAAAGATAGTCATGAGAAACCTATACAAACAATGGGATCTGATTTTGAGCAACTGCAATCCATATAATAAGGAATAGGCATGCCTGAACTTTACTCTGGAAGATGACAAAAGCTTAGAAATAGCTTGTAAAGAGTTCCAGGAAGATGGCAGAGGAGAAGCTGGAGGTTAAACAAGCTCTTGCATAGAAAGAAAACTTTTAGTGTTCCAGTGAACAGTCCTAAGGCAGAGAATCACACCAAGTGTGCCATCACAGTACAGAGAGTTATGCCAGAGAGGGAAAATCCAGGCAAGGAGACAGATCTGAGCACTTGCCAGCAGCCGTGGCTGTGGCTTCAGCTGCAGTGGCAACAGCCGTAGTCACCAGACCAGCAACAGAGAGAGTCTGGGACGAAGGAGCCAGACGCAGCAGGCGAGTGGATTCTACTCAACACCAACAAGAACTGGCAAGGAGCAGACATCTTCATCCTGCAGTTCGCAGACCAGAGACAACCCAGGAACCACGACTAGGTGTGAGTAGAAGCTCCTCTGCCACCATAGCTTCATGTTTGATGAGGAGGATGGCGATGGGGAGGATGAGGAGGCCAAGGATGGACAGGCGTGAGACCCAACGACCCAGGTGGAAAGCCTGAGCGGATTGGATTTACAGGGGTGCGCCAGATAGTAGACTTGAGTTCCAGGAAGTTGGCAGAAGAAAAGCTGGAGGCTAAACAAGCTCTTGCATAGAAAGCAGTTTTAGTGTTCCAGTGAACAATCCTAAGCCAGAGAATCACACCAAGTGTGCCATCACAGTACAGAGAGTCAGGCCAAGACGGAAAATCCAGGCAAGGAGACAGGTCTGAACACTTGCCAGCAGTTGTGGCTGCGCCTGAGTCTGCAGCGACAGGCAAGCGGATTCTACTCACAACCAGCAAGAACCGACAAAGAGCAGACATCTTCATCCTGCAGTTTGCAGACCAGAGACGACCCAGGAACCAACAAGTCTCAGTGTGAGTAGAAGCCTGACATACTCACTCCTTCTCAGGGAGCAGAGGAGGGAAGGCCACTCCTCCCCCACTCACTCCCAGAGATCTCCATCTTTGATATTGACAAAGGCCCAGTTGAGCTGCTAGCTCCAAGTCAGGCCTTGGAAGAAAACTAGAGTCATTTAGCAGGTCACAAAAACCAAACTGACCTGCCAGACTCAGCTCCACCCAGGGAAATATCAGCCAGCTCCGGCCACCAGCCACAAAAGTGTCTTTCTTGACTGGGTAAACAGAGCCAGAGGCTGCCCCTCCCTTTAGCAGCCTGGAAAATCAATTGAAATTCAGTTAACATAAACCCTTAGAATGGCCCCAGGCTGGGCTCATTGAGTGTCTCAGAAAATAGCCCCTCAAGGACTACTGTTTGCTGCAAGGCTTCAACTCTACCCAGAACCTAGCCTCATCACAGCATCTCCAAAATTGAGGAAACAGCCATCTCCCTCTTTTGTGATACTCAAAGCAGATCTCCCTCCCATTGAACTAACCTGGGAGGAGGATCACAAAATCCTGGGTAACGCAGAGCATTTTTCTGCCTGCTCAAACAAACTGACATAAGAAACCAACCAAGCAACAGGAAAATCAAACACCATAAGCAGACCAGAGACTCCAACAAGAGGCTGGATACAGACACAAGGTCTTCCCACTTCTCCCACAAAAATCAAAGAATTTATTTTTGTATCTTTTATAATTTTTTTCTAAAACTCTTTTTAAATTTAAAATTTTAACATTTTTTAAAAAAATTGTTTTATAGTAACTTTTTTTTCTCCCTCTTATAATTTTTATTTTAGCGGTATATGTGTGTGTGCATTTTTCTTTCTTTTTTTTTTTTCTTTTCAAAATTTTTTTTTCTTTTTTGTTTAGCTCTACAGAACTTTTGATCTTTTCTTTCTCTCTCATTTTTTTTACCTTCTCTTCTCTTTCGTTCTTCTTTGTGTGACTTATTATATCCTCAGATATACCCATAGTCGATTATTTAGACCTTATCCCCCGTTGTGTACACACTTAAACCAGAAATTTATTACTCAATTCAAAACCTCTTAGACTTAAATTCCTTAGTAGCAGTATTACCTCTTTATACCTATGTAATATTTTAAGTATTTTTATTTTTAAATTTTTCATGTCTCCTTTATATCCCTCCCCTTCTCTCATTATATAAACGTTCTTCTCTGAATATTTCGTTTTCAAATTTGCATAATTTTAAGCATTGCACTTTTTAATTTATAATTTTTGCTTTTCTATTTTTTCCTGTATCTTTTTTTCTCTTTCTCATTCTTTCTCATTCTTCTCTCTCTCTCTCTCTCTCTCTCTCTCTCTCTCTCTCTCTCTCTCTGCTTTCATCCCATCCAAACTATTTCTTGCTTTGAGATTAGGACATAGTTAAGTTAACTCTCCCTGTGCCTTCCCACATCTCTCTATTCCTATTTTACCCAAACCTCTCCCTAAACCTAATAATTTCCGGTTTGCCAAATTCTTCTTTGTGGTTCATAGCCCATTAATATTTAGTTGTTTGATGTTGAATAGATATATATGTTGAACTAGATTGTATCTGTTGACTTTTGACTGTGCAACTACAGACTATAGGTGATGCTTGCCTTAATATAGTGTTCTACCACAAAACTGGTGTTACTTTCACCTCAAAGGGGCAGAGTAAGCTGGAAAAACACAAGAAAAATGGCAATTCCGGGTATCCCCACTCCCAATCATGATAATTAGGGGTCAGAACAGATAATGAATAATCCAAAAGAGAGTTCCCAAATAGCTCTACAAACACTGCTGGCAAACATGGTAAATGAAAAGATTGAAAACCTACAAATGACTGTATGAGCGTGATAGGTAGAGAGAGGAGGCAAACCAAAGGTCAGTACAGGAAAAATTGAAAAACTACAAAGAGCTCTGTGTGAGTGTGATAGGGAGAGAGAGAGGGCAAAACAAGTTTAATACAGGAATATCATGAGCATGAGGAAGCTACTCAAAAACTGACAAAGGACTTGTGTGAGTAGCTTGAGAAAACTCAAAGAGAAAGGAAGGAATGTCGTGAACATGAGAAAGCAAAGCAAAGAATAGTACAGGAATGGAGAGAGCAGGATGAGAATACACAAAGATCATTAAAGGCATTCATGGAATCCATTAACAAAGAGCTGAAGGAAGTCAGGGAGACCACAAAGGAATGCTGATTTGAACTCAACAAAAGGAATGGGAGTCCAAGGAAACCATAAAAAATCAACTAAGTCATTTGAGAATAAAGAGTGAACACCAAATTAAGGAAGCAAAGAAGTTCATACAAGATCTAAAACAAAGCTTCAAAAAGAAATTGAAGCCATAAACGCTGACCAATTAGAAGGAAAAGAAAAAACAAAGTAGAAAGTATTGACAGCAAGTTAGACCATGCAGAACATCGAATCTCGGGCATTAAAGACAGCCTAGATACTGCAGAGAAAGAACATACCACCATTCAAGACAAATCCAAGAAATATGATAGATCTATTTAGCACTTGGAAGAAACCATCAGAAGGCCTAATCTGAGGATAATGGGTGTCGAGGAGCACCTAGAAACAGAAGTTAATGGTCTAGGAAATTTGTTTCACAGGATCCTAACAGAGAACTTCCCAAACATGCAAAAAGAAAGGCCTATTGAGATCCAAGAAGCTTTTAGAACTCCAAATAGACCAGAACAGAATAGAAAATCCAACTGTCACATTATAATCCACACAGGATCAATTCAGACCAAGGAAAAGATCTTTAAAGTTGTCAAGGGGGAAAGATCAATCACTTATAAAAGGAAACCAATTAGAATCACCTCAGATTTCTCAGCAGAGACAATCATAGCAAGACGAGCCTGGAATGATGTATGCCATGCCCTAAAAAGAAACCACTATCAACCAAGAATACTGTACCCAGCTAAACTCCCGTTCATAAATGAAGGCCAAATAAAAAACTTTCATAGCAAAGAAAAATTGAAACAATATATCTCCACCAAACCATCCCTACAAAAGATTCTTAAAGATGTCCTACACATAGAAAACCAACAAGACCACAATAAAGGCCAAGAAACCACACCCAAACTGAGAATCCAAGAACCATAGGAAGAACCCAGTAGCTGCAAACCCCAAGAGGTGGATTAAATGGCAGGTTCTCCCAAATTCCTCTCAGTCCTATCTCTCAACATTAACGGACTTAACTCTTCAATTAATCGCCATGGACTGTCTAGTTGGATTAAACAGCAAGATCCTTCTACCTGCTGCCTTCAAGAGTCAAATCTTGCCCATAAAAGCAAACACATTTTCATTGTTAAAGACTGGAACAAAATCTACCAAGCAAATGGCTCCCATAAACAGGTGGGAGTTGTAATCCTAATATCAGATAAAATAGACTTCAAATTAAAATTCGTGAGAAGATATAAAGAAGGTAGCTACATACAAATTAACAGATATCTTCTTAAGGAGGATATTACAATTCTAAATATCTACTCGCCAAACAACGGAGCACCCAATTTATCCAAGAAACATTGCTTTCCCTCAAATCCCACATAGATCCAAAGACATTAATTATTGGGGATTTTAACACACCACTTTCCCGACTAGATAGACCAACTCGGCAAATACTCAACAAAGAAAATGCAGACACTACTTTCCCTCAAATCCCATATAGATCCAAAGACATTAATCGTTGGGGATTTTAACACACCACTCTCCCCACTAGATAGATCAACTCGGCAAAAACTCAACAGAGAAACCGCAGATCTAAACAGCTGCATAGATCAACTAGACTTAACAGACATTTACCGAACATTTCACCCAGCAGCATCAGAATACACGTTTTTCTCAGCAGCACATGGAACGTTTTCTAAAATAGACCACATTTTAGGCCACAAAGCAAACTTGTCTAAATTCAGAAACATTGAAGTTATACCTTGCATTCTCTCTGACCACAAGGGAATAAAGTTAGAACTCAACACCAAAAGCCACCAAAGAAAGTCCGGTATCACATGGAGGCTGAACAACACACTGCTGAATCATGAGTGGGTCATGGAAGAGATTAGAAAGGAAATTCAAATGTTCATGCTATTCAACAAAAATGAACACACAAAATACCAGCTCCTCTGGGACACAGCAAAGGCAGTACTCAGAGGCAAGTTTATAGCTCTGAGCTCCTACATCAACAAATTGGAGAGATCTGAAACTAACAATTTAATGACACATCTAAACCTCCTTGAAAAAGAGCAGCAAGATAAACCCCAATCCAGTAGACGGAAAGAAATAATCAAAATTAAATCAGAATTAAATGAATTAGAATCCAAAAAAACTATAGAAAGAATCAACAAAACAAAGAGTTGGTTCTTCGAAAAACTTAACAAAATTGACAGACCCTTAGCAAATCTTATCAGAAAAAGAAGAGAACACACCCAAATTAATAAACTCAGAGATGAGAATGGAAACATCACCACGGAAACAAGCAAGATTCAGAACATTATAAGGGAATACTTCTCAAAACTTTATGCTAATAAGTTTGAGAACTTGACAGAAATGGACCTCTTCCTAGCAAATATTGACATGCCAAAACTAAACCAAGATGAGGTAAACTATCTTAACAGGCCCATATCAAGCATTGAAATAGAAACAGCAATAAGAGACCTCCCAGCTAAGAAAAGTCCAGGACCAGATGGTTTTACAGCGGAATTTTACAAGGCCTTCAAAGCAGAGCTCACACCAATTCTCCTCCAACTCTTCAATGAAATTGAAAGAGAAAGCTCACTACCGAACACATTCTATGAAGCCATCATAACCCTCATCCCAAAACCAGGTAGGGACTCATCAAAGAAAGAGAACTATAGACCCATTTCTTTGATGAACATTGATGCGAAACTTCTCAACAAAATTTTGGCCAATCGACTTCAACAATTCATCCAAAAAATCATACACCACGATCAAACAGGATTCATTTCAGGGATGCAAAGCTGGTTCAATATACGCAAATCAATTAATATTATTCATCACATCAACAGGAGCAAGAATAAGAACCACATGGTTATCTCAATAGACGCAGAAAAAGCATTTGACAAGATCCAACACCCCTTTATGATGAAGGTTTTGGAAAAATTAGGAATCCATGGAACATTCCTCAATACAATAAAGGCTGTATATGACAAACCTACAGCCAGCATTATACTCAATGGCGAAAAACTAAAGCCATTTCCTCTTAACTCAGGAACAAGACAAGGATGCCCACTCTCTCCACTTCTCTTCAATCTAGTATTAGAATGCCTAGCTACAGCAATAAGACAAGATGCAGACATAAAGGGGATCCAAATAGGGAAAGAAGAAATAAAACTCTCCCTCTTTGCAGATGACATGATCTTGTATTTAAAGAATCCCATAGACTCCACTCCCAAATTACTCAAGCTGATTCAAAACTTTGGCAAAGTAGCAGGTTATAAAATTAACCCCCCAAAATCAATGGCTTTTCTGTATGCCAACAATGAGAAAAGTGTGGCTGAAATTAGGAAAGCAACTCCATTTGTAATAGCCTCACAAAAAATAAAATACCTAGGAATTAACTTAACTAAAGAAGTGAAGGACCTCTATGATGAAAACTTTAAAATCTTGAAAAAGGAAATCAACACAGAACTTAAAAAAATGGCAAAACCTCCCATGCTCCTGGATTGGAAAGATTAACATCGTGAAAATGGCAATACTGCCCAAGGCTATCTACAAATTCAACGCAATACCTATCAAAATTCCACCCTCATTCTTCAAGGAAATAGAAGAGGCAATCCAAAAATTCATATGGAACAATAAAAGACCCCGAATAGCAAAAACGCTCCTCAACGGAAAGAATACTGCTGGAGGAATATCAATACCAAATTTCAAACTCTACTATAAAGCCATAGTAATCAAAACAGCTTGGTATTGGCATAAGAACAGACCTCAGGACCAATGGAATAGAATTGAAAACCCAGAAATGAACCTACAGACCTATAGCCATCTAATCTTCGATAAGGGAGCTAAAACAATAGAATGGAAGACAGACAGCCTCTTCAGTAAATGGTGCTGGCAAAACTGGTTAACTACATGTAGAAAACTAAAGCTAGATCCTTATATATCACCCTGCACCAGAATCAACTCCAAATGGATCAAAGACCTTGAACTCAAAGCAGACACTCTGAAAACATTACAGGATGGAATAGGAGAAACCCTGGGTCTCCTTGGCTCAGGCCGAAATTTTCTGAATAGAGATCCGGAAACACAACAAATCAAAGAAAGGCTGGACAAATGGGATTGTATAAGGTTGCAGAGCTTCTGCAGGGCAAATGACATAGCTAGCAAGATCAATAGAAAGCCCACGGACTGGGAGAAGATCTTTACTAGCCATACAACGGACAAGGGTCTCATATCTAAAATATACTTGGAACTCAAAAAATTAAACCACCCAACAACAAATCCTCAAAGAAACAACTGCCCAATAAGTAAGTGGGCGAAGGACTTAAATAGAAGCTTCTCTGAAGAAGAAAGAAGGATGGCCAATAGACACATGAAGAAATGTTCAACATCCCTAGCCATAAAAGAAATGCAAATCAAAACAACATTGAGATATCACCTCACTCCAGTTAGAGCAGCAAAAATCAAGAACTCTAACAACAACAGATGCTGGAGGGGATGTGGACAGAAAGGAACCTTACTTCATTGTTGGTGGGAATGTAAACTTGTTCAACCACTTTGGAAAGCAGTATGGAGGTTCCTCAAAAGACTCCACATAGAGCTCCCCAACGACCCAGCAATCCCACTTTTGGGCATTTACCCAAATGATCACAAACAAGGCCACACTAAAGCTACCAGCACAACTATGTTTATTGCAGCATTATTTACCATAGCTAAGACATGGAACCAACCCAGATGCCCCTCAGTAGATGAATGGATCAAGAAGATGTGGTATATATACACAATGGAATTCTATGCCTCCATCAGAAAGAATGACATTTCCCCATTTGTTAGGAAATGGAAAGGCTTGGAAAAAATTATATTAAGTGAAGTAAGCCAGGCCCAAAGAAACATAGGTCCCATGGTTTCCCTTATTTGCAATATCTAGTATAGGTATGAGTCAAGCAGAAAAAGTCAGATAATGTGATGTTAGGAAAACAAAACCTCAAATATGTATTTTAATGTTTTTGTTTCTTTCATGCATGTGTTTCTAATGCATTTATAAGATTATTTCTTTGTTGCTTTGTATGTCCCTCCCCCACAGTGTAACCCCTGCTTTCACTATATTTGATGTCAGTATAACATGTGGAGGAGACGGGGACAAACAAGTCGTTTAAGGATTCAGGTGGACCTGTTGCAACAATGAGAAGTACAAAATGTCATGTCAAAACCAGCTTTACAATGTCGGTGGGGTGGGGGGAGGGGGGGTATGATTGGATGGGGGGGAGGGGGGAGGCTGGGAAGGGAGGTGAAGGGTAAACAAAGGAGGAGGATGCAATGCTTGGTAAGAAATGTATGCATTATCCTGCCCATGTAATTGTAACCCCTCTGTACAGTATGTTCTCAAATAAAATAAAATAAAATTTAAAAAAAAAAAAAAAAAAAAAAAAAGAAAATGCAGATCTAAACAACTGCATAGATCAAGCAGATTTAACAGATATCTACTCAATATTTCACCCAGCAGCATCAGAATACATGTTTTACTCAGCAGCACATGGAACACATTCTAAAATAGACCACATTTTACGCCACAAAGCAAACTTGTCTAAATTCAGAATCATTGAAGTTAGACCTTGCATTCTTTCAGACCACAAGGGAATAAAATCACAACTCAACACCAAAAGCCACCAAAGAAAGTCCGGTAACACAAGGAGGCTGAACAACACACTACTGAATCACGAGTAGGTCATGGAAGAGATTAGAAAGAAAATTCAAATGTTCATGATATTCAACAAGAATGAACACACATATTACCAACTCCACTGGGACACAGCAAAGGCAGTACTCAGGGGCAAGTTTATAGCTCTGAGTTCCTACATCAAAAAACTGGAGAGATCTGAAACCAACAATTTAATGTGATATCTGAACTTCCTTGAAAAAGAGCAGCAAAATAAGCCCCAATCCAGTAGACGGAAAGAAATCATTAAAATTATATGAGAATTAAATTAATTAGAATCCAAAAAAAAAACTATAGAAAGAATCAACAAAGAGTTAGTTCTTTGAAAAAATTAACAAAATTGACAGACCCTTAGCAAATCATATCAGAAAAAGAAGAGATCACACCCAAATAAATAAACTCAGAAATGAGAATGGAAACATCACCACAAACAGCCAAGATTCAGAGCATTATAAGCGAATACTTCTCAAAACTTTATGCTAATAAGTTTGAGGACTTGGCAAAAATGGAACTTTTCCTAACAAATACTGACATGCCAAAACTAAACCAAGATGAGTTAAACCATATTAAGAAGCCCATATGAAGTATTGAAATAGAAACAGAAATAAAAGACCTTCCATCTAAGAAAAGTCCAGGACCAGATGGTTTTACAGCAGAATTCTACAAAGCTTTCAAAGCAGAGCTGACACCAATACTCCTGCGACTCTTCAGTGAAATTGAAAGAGAAAGTTCACTACCGAACACATTCTATGAAACCATCATAACCCTCATCACAAAACCAGGTAGGGACTCATCAAAGAAAGAGAATTGTAGACCCATTTCTTTGATGAACATTGATGCAAAACTCCTCCACAAAATTTTGGCCAATTGACTTCAACAATTCGTCCAAAAAATCATACACCACGATCAAACAGGACTCAATTCAGGGGTGCAAAGCTGGTTCAATATACGGAAATCAATTAATATAATTCATCACATTAACAAGAGCAAGGATGAGAACCACATGGTTATCTCAATAGATGCAGAAAAAGCATTCGACAAGATCCAACACCCCTTTATGATGAAGGTTCTGGAAAAATTAGGAATCCATGGAACATTCCTCAATACAATAAAGGTTGTATATGACAAACCTACAGCCAGGATTATACTTAATGGTGAAAAACTAAAGTCATTTCCTCTTAACTCAGGAACAAGACAAGAATGTCCATTCTCTCCACTTCTCTTCAATCTAGTACTAGAATGCCTAGCTACAGCAATAAGACAAGTTGCAAATATAAAGGGGATCCAAATAGGTAAAGAAGAAATAAAACTCTCCCTCTTTGCAGATGACATGATTTGTATTTAAAGAATCCCATAGACTCCACTCCCAAATAACTCAAGCTGATTCAAAACTTTGGCAAAGTAGCAGGGTATAAAATTAACCCCCCCAAAACAATGGCTTTTTTGTATGCCAACAATGAGAAAAGTGTGGCTGAAATTAGGAAAGCAACTCCATTCGTAATAGCCCCACAAAAAAATAAAATACCTAGGAATTAACTGAACCAAATAAGTGAAGGACCTCTATGATGAAACCTTTAAAAACTTGTAAAAGGAAATCAAAATATAACTAAGAAAGTGGCAAAAACTCCCATGCTCCTGGATTGGAAAGATCAACATCATGAAAATGGCAATACTTCCCAAGGCTATCTACAAATTCAATGGGATACCTATCAAAATTCCAACCTTATTCTTCAAGGAAATAGAAGAGGAATTCCAAAAATTCATACGGAACAATAAAAGACCCCGAATAGCAAATACGATGTTCAACAGAAAGAACATTGCTGGAGGAATATCAATACCAAATTTCAAACTCTACTCTGAAGCCATAGTAATCAAAACAGAATGATCCTGGTATAATAATAGACTTCAGGACCAATGGAGTAGAATCAAAAACCCAGAAATTCACCTAGAGATCTATAGCCATCTAATATTCAATTAGGGAGCTAAAAAAATGGAATGGAATAAAGACAGCCTCTTCAGTATATGGTGCTAGCAAAATTGGTTAACTACTTGTAGAAAACTAAAACTAGATCCTTATATATCACCCTGCACCAGAATCAACTCCAAATGGATCAAAGACCTCGAAGTCAAACAGACACTCTGAAAACATTACAGGATGGAATAGGAGAAACCCTACTTCTCCTTGGCGCAGGCCGAAATTTTCTTAATAGAGACACAGAAACACAACAAATCAAAGAAAGGTTGGACTAATGACATTGCGTGAAATTGCAGAGCTTCTGAATGTCAAAGGACATAGCTAGCAAGATCAATAGAAAGCCCACGGATTGGGAGAAGATCTTTACTAGCCATACAACGGACAAAGGTCTCATATCCAAATATTCTTGGAACTCAAACAATTAAATACCCCAACAACAAAGAACTAAAGTTTATTCAAGGGCCTATCATGGAATAGAATGTAGCAAATTTTCTATATATTGTTTGTATATTTACAGAATTCGTCTCTCTGACTTCTCTCCCATTTTGAAAAAGAGAGCAACTGTTTGACATATTGCAATACAAATATTATTTTTCTACCTACAGGATGCTACACACTTGGCTGTGTACAAAATATAGAAAAGATTTATCCACAACCCTCATCCTGAAGGAGCAATTATCAGTATCCCAAGTAGCTTGTGTTTATCTCCCACAACTTTCCTTCCAGCTGTCAAACTAGGTGAGTGATGACTGAATTCTACAAGACAGAAAAGCTCAGATAATTCACAGGCATGCATTTAGTATCCAATGGAACCTTCTTCACTTGGATTATATTTTATCACATCTTTGTTAGAGCTTCAGGTTCCTTATTTGTTAACTCAGCTCTCCAGTTAACAGTGAGTAGATGAATCTCATTATTTAAAATTTCATTTAACTGAAATTGGAAGAATTAATTTCTCAGACACTATTCACATTTGAGATTCAGTAGCCACATATAGCCAGTGGCTACTCTGTTAGACAATGCATATATAGATATGCATATATAGAATATTTCCAGTATCACAGTTGTTTCTGTTAGAACTATTTTAGAGCGTGTTTATGCTTGTTATGGGATGGTCCATGTTCATAAACTTCATATACTCCATAATGGGTACTCAGAGTGAAGATCAGACTAGAAAGACTAGACACCCATGAACTTAAGGTATAGATATAAATTGTTCTACATAGGCACATTTATTTGTGAGGAGGAATTGGATCAGTCAACAGCAGCAGAATCACCCGTATCAACTCTAGGAATGAATAGATGAAAATTTTAGCAATTCTTTGCAGCTTTGCTTCTGTGATTGAAATTTGCTGTGGTATTCTCAAAGGTGATTTTGTTGGAAAGTATAAATGTGAAATTATCACAGAAGAAATAGGGTTTGTGCTTTGTAAATATCATTTGGTATTTACATGTGACATTTCAATTTTTCCTGGTATCAATACACCACATATATCTTTTTATGGTTTCTGAGTTGTTTCTTTCATTAATTTTGATTCTTCTTCCAGCAGACACTTTAAAAACTAGTGGAAAAGTTAAGAATTTCTTGTGTTTTATAATCCCATTAGTACTCAATAAACTTAATAAAGAATGAGAACCCAAAAACTATGTGAAGAAATTCTATCTATAATCACCTGTTCCTTTTCATTAATTAGTGGAGCAAAAAAGAACTGTCTCCCTAGAATCTCACTTTCAGAATTCAAGAATGAGGTGGGAATAAGACAAGGACAGAGAGACATAGTAATTTACACTGAAGTTGCTGTGCTGTAACAATGAACATCTGTTCCCATGCAAAGTTTTTGAATCCCACTGTTAGCTTTTATGTGGTTTTTATTACTATGACAAAGATGACTGACTTTTCCAGATTCGGAGTTAGAAATGTGTGGGACACATTCCTTTATCTATGGAATCTTCCTTAAAATTATATATCATCCACTTTGGCTCTCTGTGCCTTTTCCATCCTTGTCTCAAGTATGTATTTCTACAAATGGAGACGTTGGTTCATCATTTGCCTTTAAATGATTAAATTATGTGGATTTGGGAGACTGTGTGATTTCTGTAGAAGCAAGCTATTATGCATAGGACCCTTTGGTCCATGTTGACAGTTGTTTGTGGAATTATTATTGGGATCCTCATTCACGTACTCATGTGAAAATAATTCTCTCCATATTCAAGTATAATCCAATAGAGTGGGGCAATGCATTACAAATTTAAAACATGCCTTATAAATATGTTAGAAACAATCGCAAGAAAGAAAAAAAAAACATTTGAATCCTTACCTTGGGATTCATTTCGCCTAACATCAACTTATCTGACCGTTTCTGCTTGTCTCAGACATATACTAGTTACTGCAAATAAGGGAAACCATGGGACCTATGTTCTTTGAGCCTGGCTTATTTCACTTCATATAACTTTTTCCAAGTCTTTCTATTTCCTAACAAATGGGGCACTGTCATCATTGCAACAATGACATGTACAAAATGTTATGTTGAAAAACAAACTTTGGCGGCGGGTGTGTATGGGGGGGGTAGATGGGAAGGGGAAACTAAGGAGGAAGCAACAATGCTTGAGAAGAAATGTACTCATTACCTTGGCCATGTAATTTTAACCCCTCTGTATGGTATTTTCACAATAAAAAAAACTCAAAAATATAAATAATAAATTAAAATAAAGGAATTTAAAACATACATATAATTCTTCTAAAACTATATATATTAATTATTATTTATTTTGATAATACTGTACAGAGGGGTTACAATTACATGGGCAAGACAAGCATTGTAGCCTCCTCCTTTGTTTCCCCTTCCCATTCCTTCCCTCGCCCCGCCTCCCCACCAATCCTCCCCCACTCCACCAAAGTTGTAAAGTTCGTTTTCGACATGACAACTTGTACTTCTCATTGTTGCAACGGGTCCACCTGTATCCTTACTTAAATGACTTGTTTTTCCCCTTCCCCTCCACAAATTTTACCAACATCAAATACAGTAAAAGCAGGGGTTACACTGTGGGGAAAGGACATACAAAGCAACAAAGAAATAATCTTATAAATGCTTATGTATATATATGTGTGTGTGTGTGTGTGTGTGTGTGTGTGTGTGTGTGTGTGTGTGTGTATCAGATTTTGTCAATTCAATCATCGACTGAGTGGCATATTTGTATAAAACATGATTGCATGTGTCACTTATGGTCATTCAAACATGACAGATGCCACTTCTCCAGACATTCTAAAATCACGATTTCTAAGTAAGATAGGATTTTATGGTAGTACAAGTGTTGAGATATCTGCATGACTGTAATGTGTATCTTGGAGTGAATTAGGCAGCAAGAAATCTAATATCACATAAGACAAAAATGGTAGTGACAGAATACTCCCTTGAGAAAAATATAGGAGGCTGCCAGAAGTATGAAGAAATTTAGATAATTTTGAAGAATTTAGAATTGCAAGCTCAAGTATGTCTCTTTAAATAAAAATTATATAAGTGGAAGGGTAAAAGAAGTTAGAGAGAAGAAAATAACTGACAGCAAATCATAGTCCCAACACAGAGTATAAAAGACATAATCTATAAATTCCAAGTAAAAAAGAGACCAATATAATATGTCCCACTTAATTTAGATACAAGCAAAATATTTACTTGGCTTTTTCCTATTTTAATGCTTCAAAATAAAGAAGACATAAGAAAAGTTATGTGATTGTCATTACTTCAACCTGAACTCTAACTGTAATGAGCCCTCTTTTTCTCACTTTGCACTTGGAAAATAGTCCCTAAGTTGATGATGTTTTGGCTAATTAGGGTCAGAGTTAGGGGCTTCTATGTGTACAATAAACTCAGAATAATTTAAAACAGCTTTCCTCAAGGTATCCAACTACAATTTCTGAAGCGGCACTTTTAAAACACCATCATACCTGAGCACATAATTGAATTCACACTTCAGCATTTCCTTGGCACATTCTACTTTGTACCTTCCTTCTTTTTTATACATTTCTTTTGAGTTTATAGTTGCCCTATTTCCATTTCATCTGTACAAACTTCTAAGAACATGGTTCAACTACCACTTCTTGTTTGCACACACCCAGTCTATGTAAGAAGGTACTTTGTCCATGTTAAGCAATAGAGTACTACTCACTCTCTGAGGAGAAAACTTCCACATTTTAACCCTATGCCCACATTAGAGGATGTAAAATGCAAAGCATTTTGACACAAACAGTGATACTAGAATTGAAAGACTCCTTTGGGCCATTTTTTGGAGCTCAATTTGCCCAGGAGAAATATAAATATCCACAAACTTTGGAGCCAATTAGTAACTAACCAAATTAACACTAGATCATAGATGTTGTGTTAATACACATCACCATTGTATTATTATTACATCAGAATCATTCCCTACTTGCAAATGTGTATGAGAAAATGAAAGAAAGGCATTAAAGCAAAATGTCTTACCATTTTAAGGATTTAATCTTAGTGGGGACGGTAATGTCTGAACTCTTCCATTCAATAAAAGCTTGAAGTATATAAGAGCACTTCCTACATATAATAATTTCTGGCAGGTTGATTGACAGGGTTATTTCAGTATGGAGATATCTCTAACAATAACTTGACTTAAGTAGAGTGTATGGCACTTATGATGGGTCAATGGCTATTGTGGCATTTTATGTTTTAAAGAAAAATCAATTTGAGGAGTCTTCAGTAACATCAGTAAAGCTGTATGTTCAACCTAATACTTGGTGTTTCTTTTCCTACATTTATAATAAGTAGGCTGATAAGATATCCAAACATATCTAAAGATATTTCAATAAAATCCCAAACAAATGTGGATACATGGGTCACTTGTCTGTGCTGTAGTTCAATCTGTAATCTCCTGGCTAAACAAAGTCTTCAAAAATATTCGCAAAATAACTCTAAATAAAGTTCATGAGAGTTATATCTGTATAATTCTTCTAAGGTCAGGATAAAAGCATTTGTTCCCAACACTTAAAATCAATAGGAACTGTTGAATTCATGGATCAAGAATTTTATGGCTTCATATTCATATCCCAAAATTTTTTCACTATGACTTTCACCAAAACACTGTTCTTATTGAACTTATTTATGTCCTTTTAATTTTCATAACCAAAACACTGTTCTTATTGAACTCATTTATGTCCTTTTAATTTTCATATCCAAATAGTATATTTCCTTCAATACCTTCCTGCAAATTCTCTCCTTTCTATACTTCCATAAATCTGTTTTTATTACATTTTTGTTTCCTTATATATCTCTTTTTTTGAACCTTGTTCACGCTGTTGCTCACATTGCTCACACTTGTGTCAGAACCTTCCTTTACCTCTTCCCTTTAATAATTCCCCCGATTTTATTACTGTTTTTCACATTCATGGTCGTGGATATTTTCATGATGTCTAAACAGACTTATCTTTCCATCTGTTTAATAAAATCTTTAGAATTATCAGAGGGTTTTTCCCCCTATCTATCATTTGCACATATAGTCCTTATCACCGAGAATATAACTCACACAGTTGCCTGGCCAGAGATGTAGAAGCCCTTTAGATTTCTTCTTACCCTTCTATTCCCATTCATTAGGTCAGATATATGATGAAGGTTTTCTCAATTTATATGATTTCTATGTACTCCTTTTTATGCCCCTGACACAAGCCTGTTTCAAGTACTAATCACTGGTCACATAGTCCTAAAACAACTATTTACAAAGTATGCTTTTTCCCCATAGTATTTTCATATTGGTCCTCGCCATCACCAAATTATTCTCCTTGTAAGTACACAGAGTGAAGAGCTCAGACACAAATTCTAGTATCATTATTTACTCAGTGTTGACTGTTGGCCTTACATTTCTCACCTGTAAATGGATGTAATCTACCAGAAATATTCAAGAATATACTTGTTGACTTCTAGAGCAAGAAAAAAGAAAAGTGAAGAGTTCTTACATTTTCCACCTTAGCTTACAAATAAGGAAAGAGTCAAATTCAGTTTGCTGATGTAAAGTCACAAATTGCTTCATGCAGAAATAAAAATAAATTTTAGCTCCTGGCTCTAAGAACTGTGTCCTTTTAAGGCAATTACAGATATGTACGTGTTATTAGGTAAATTGTGTCAGGTGTTTACAGCTATATTGAACATTCTCTCAATATATCATTAGAAAACATTGGTTATTGAATAGTATCTATATGAGAATGTTATTTGAACTAATCACACTAAGTTGAAAACTACATCTTAGTCCATCAAAATGTGGAAATAAATAATTTTATTTATAAGAAAACAATACCACCAAGAAAAGTGAGTATACATTAGAGAGATTGCAGGAATAACATTAGAGATTTTACTGTCTCTACCTATTTATTTGATTGTATTTCTTGATATTGAAACTCTCCTCTTGTTATTCTTGATGTATATAATCCAACGCTGTCTATTACTATGTATTCAATGTGGGAAATAAAGCTTCAACAATATCTAAACTTTTTTCCTTTTCCATTATAACGTCATTATCAGGGTACACTGTGGTCATCATCATCTACATCAAAATTATTATTAACATCATAAGTGCTAATTATTGAAAATCTGATATGTCTATGGTTTTGTTATTATTTGTCTTTTGATTAATAATTTTAATGTTACCACTGTGTATGCATCCATATTTAACTTTTGAACAAATATAGAAACAAAAAACACTAAACCATATCAAGTAGCTTGACTATGTGCTTATAACAAATTATGGAATAGATTTTTGATGAACTGCAAATTCCTAACGAGTATGAATTAACTTATTCCCTCCCCATCATACTCACAAATATTTAAGAGTTTGAACAGATTTTTTTCAAGTTATATACTGTAAATGTTACTACAATATCCTATATATATGAATCTAAAATTGGGTTGAAAGTAATAAACTTTAGTTTCTATTGAGATATTATGTATATATCTTAGGAAAATTTTAGAAAAATGGACTGTATATCTTTGAAATGGAAAAGGTAAAAAAAATAGTGGCATAAAAGTTTTAGAGGGAGTCTGTATTAAGAAATATATATATATATATATATATATATATATAAATATATAAATATAATATACAAATATATATATATATATATATAAAAATGTTATGTGTAGGAAGACATACATTTTTAGAGATTATTTGTCATCAGAAATATATACATATATCTAAATTTATGTGTACAACGGTGTACATTATAGTGAAACAAAAATCTTAAAACATAATTAAAATTAAAACCTAGTGCCAGTAAGTCACACCTATAATTTGAGCTATTCTGGGGGCTGAGATCTTATAATTGTGCTCAAAACTAGCCCAGAGAGAAAAGTAATTTTAAGATTTTTTTTTGGTATGGTCTTGGGGCCTGAATTCTGGGCCTTGGCGCTGTCCCTCAGCTCTTTAGCTCAGTCTAGCACTCTACCACTTGAGCCACATTGCCACTTCTGGCTTTTTTTTTCTGCTTATGTGGTGCTGAGGAATCGAACCCAGGGCCTCATTCATACAAAGCAAGCACTGTACCACTAAGTCACCTTCCAGCCTTAATTTTTTACATTCTTATCTCCAGTTAACCACTAAAAACCAGGAATTAGCTCTGTGGCTCAAGTTGTAGAGTGCTGTCTTTGAGCATAAACAGGCTTAGGGACAATGCTCAGGTATTGCAAACAGCAATAACAACAACAACAAAATCTATCAAATTCATTTCACAAAAGTATCTTTTAACTGCTGTGATTATTTCTTAGAAACATGAATATATGCCCCTGGAAAATGTTAAGTAAAAAGTTTAGAATGTTTATGTCTTTGATAAAGACATAACTGTTTAGATTGTTTAAGATATTTAGGCAATGATTAGGAATTAAGAATAATGAAAGCTAGGTATTATATTTGGACTGGTCTTTTATTCTATTTCACAATAGTATTAAAATGGTTCATCTGTTTCTCTAGATATTTCCCATGAGACTATCTAGCCAGATCACCAAGTTGCCACCAGTTGGAATTAATGAGATCCTTTGATTAATAATAAATAGCATTTATACCAGTGGTCCATATGACTATAATGTTCATGTAACTGACATGACAATGTCCCAACATAAAGCATTGCTCCTGCATTAGAACTGATAGTGGTATAAACAAACCTAACACATTGCCAGTGATAATAAAAGTATAACACATACAACTTTGTAAAGTGCATAATACTTATAAAATATAATACATTATAAATAACTATATCATTTAATAATACATGATAATTAAATATAACAAATCTCTTTTACTGGCTGTGTACTTGCCGTACTGTACTTTATGACATCACTTTCAAACTTATTAACATTTACTGTAAAATGGTATGTAGTTACCCAGATAGTAGCCTGATACAGTTTTGTGTTTGTCTCTTTCATTTTCTATTTATTAGCATATATTAATTGCATTAAGTTATTTCCTTGTGATATTCCCATACATGCATAGAATGTAGTTTGACCAATTCTGTCCTTTTTGTTACTCATTCTTAACCTCCCTCTCCTATATCAAATTTCTATTTAAAATTCCATTTTATTGATTGGTATTGTTATTATTATCATCACTATCTTTAAGTTGTTGTACGAAGAGTCTCCATTTAACAAAGCAGTTTACAAATACAATATATCTTTTTTAAAATTTTTATTGTGAAAACAATAAGCCAGATTCAGAATGAAGATTATATGTTTTCGCTCATATGTGGATTCTAGACCTAATATGTAAATATATACATAAACATAAAAAATAGTATTAAAATGATATTTAAAATGATTATATAAAATTACTCTTGCTTATTATTTGAGTTGTAATAAGTGACAAACTTTTTTTTATTTTAATTTAATTTTATTTGTGAACATACTGTACAGAGGAGTTACAGTTACATGGGCAGGATAATGTGTACATTTCTTACCAAGCATTGCAGCCTCCTCCTTTGTTTACCCTTCACATCCCTTCCCAGCCTCCCCCCTCCCCCCCAACACCCCTTCCTGATGAAGGTTTTGGAAAAATTAGGAATCCATGAAACATTCCTCAATACAATAAAGGCTGTATATGACAAACCTACAGCCAGCATTATACTCAATGGTGAAAAACTAAAGCCATTTCCTCTTAACTCAGGAACAAGACAAGGATGCCCACTCTCTCCACTTCTCTTCAATCTAGTATTAGAATGCCTAGCTACAGCAATAAGACAAGATGAAGTGACAAACATTTTTAATGATTTCCAAAGAAAAGGATCATTTTCTTAGTGGTATCAATTATTTTGTAATTTCAAAACAATTAAGAAAATTATTTCAAGGATGGTTCGTTTGAAGATGATATTTGTTTTTTTGTTCTAGTTTTCATATGCTCACAGAATTAAAATTCCAAAAATTCAATGATGTTGGAATTCCGGAATATCTTCATAGATACTAATATTGGAGTCCCTTAAGTGGAATTGTTTTATTTCATTTGTTATTTTCACAAATAACTCAAGATGATTGTGTATTTTGTATTATTTCACTGCTATTGGCTCTTGAGAATACTTTTTTCCTAGCAAAGTAAAGAAAAGCAATTGGATTGAGCAAGTTACATATGGCTTTAATAAAATGCAGATGCATAGATTTGTGTCTTTTGTCATTTCCTAGAAGTTTCTTCCAGAAAAGATTATCAGTTGCTTATAAGTGATGCGTAATTCCTAGGTATTCCAGTTATAACATACACATTTTGATTGAGTTATCTCTGTATAAACTCAAAATACACAGACAAAAACTAAAAAAACAAACAGAAATTACATCTTTGTATTAAAATTTGTAGTTTACAAAGAGTTTCTAGCCAAGACCGAAAACATATTTTTAGGTATTCCGCATTTTCTGTGAATTATTTTTAACAGTAGTTGTTTTCTTTGCTGACATGTAATTCACATGCAATACATTACTTCTTTTATCGTATACATTTTAGTGCTTTAGAAGTGAATTATACAATCACAGGTTTTCTAAGCCTAATTTTCACAAACTTGCATTTCTTCAAATAAAAATGCTGTAAACTTTAGAACAGACATTAAAATAGATTTAAAATTAACTTGCAGGAATTTGTCCAGCATACATCCTCTGTAGTGTGTCTTTTGAAAATTTGTTTTGGGGGATCATTTCGAGATTCTCACACATACTATTAAATCGCATTCTCAATGAACTACATTCCCTTTGCAAACAAGGTTTTTACATAAATAGAAGTGTAATGGCTGGATCATATACAATTCTCTTTGACCTTTTGAAGACTTGAAAACTTGCTTGCTACAATGACTGAAGTATTATAAAAATCAATCCACTATGTGGAGTATATCAAATTCTCCACAAATGCATTATTATATTTTGTGTCTTTTTATATTATGGTCATACTAGTGAGTTTTCTTTTTTTTTCTTAGATACCACAGAGGAGCCTATTTCAAATGCTCCTCCTATTGACTATTAATTTACAAAAATCCTTTAAAGAAATAGCCTATTCGGGAAAAACTTATATGAAATTAGACCATATAAAAATTCTTGACTCAGGATCATTGTAAGAGTAACACTGTAGCATTAACAAATATGTGCCTTCTATCTGTTAAATATGTTTTTATTTCTGTTATAATGTCATTTGAATTATGAAAGGTTATCAAATTTATTCTTAACTTTCTTTTTTATTTTTATTTTTTATTGTGAAAATAATGTACAGAGGGGTTACAATTACTTGGGCAAGATAATGAGTACATTTCTTATAAAGCATTGTAGCCACATCTTGCCCATAATAACAAACACATTTTCAATGTTAAAGGCTGGAACAAAACCGAGCAAACGGCTACCATAAACAGGCGGGAGTTGCAATTCTAATATCAGATAAAATAGACTTCAAATTAAAATTCGTGAGAAGAGATAAAGAAGGTCACAACATACTAATTAAGGGATCTCTCCTTAAGGAGGATATTACAATTCTAAATATCTATTCGCCAAACAACGAAACACCCAAATTTATCCAAGAAACACTACTTTCCTTCAAATCCCACATAGATAAAAAGACATTAATTGTTGGGGATTTTAACACACCACTCTCCCAACTAGATAGATCAACTCAGCAAAAACTCAACAGACAAACCGCAGATTTAAACAACTGCATAGATCAACTAGATTTAACAGACATCTACCGAATATTTCACCCAGAAGCAATAAAATACCCGTTTTTCTCAGCAGCACATGGAACATTTCTAAAATAGACCACATTTTAGGCCACAAAGTAAACTTGTCCAAATTCAGAAACATTGAAGTTATACCTTGCATTCTCTCTGACCACAAGGGAATAAAATTAGAACTCAACACAAAAAGACACCAAAGAAAGTCCGGTAACATATGGAGGCTGAACAACACACTGCTGAATCACGAGTGGATCATGGAAGAGATTAGAATGGAAATTCAAATGTTCATGCTATCCAACAAAAATGAGCACACAAATTACCAGATCCTCTGGGACACAGCAATGGCAGTACTGAGAGGCAACTTTACAGCTCTGAATTCCTACATCAACAAATTGGAGAGATCTGAAACCAACAATTTAATGAGACATCTGAACCTCCTTGAAAAAAGAGCATCAAGATAAACCCCAATCGAGTAGATGGAAAGAAATAATTAAAATTAAAACAGAATTAAATGAATTAGAATTAAAAAAAAAATAGAAAGAATCAAAAAAACAAAGAATTGGTTCTTCAAAAATTGACAGACCCTTAGCAAATCTTATCAGAAAAAAAGAGAACACACCCAAATAAATAAACTCAGAGATGAGAATTGAAACATCACCACAGAAAAAAAAACAAGATTCAGAACATTATAAGGGAATACTTCTCAAAACTTTATGCTAATGAGTTTGGGAACTTGGCAGAAATGGACCTTTTCCTAGCAAATATTGACATGCCAAAACTAAACCAAGATGACTTAAACCAGCTTAACAAGCCTATATCGAGCATTGAAATAGAAACAGCAAGAAGAGACCTCTCATCTAAGTAGAGTCCAGGACCAGATGGTTTTACAGCAGAATTCTGCAAAGCTTTCAAAGCAGAGCTCACACCAATACTCCTCAACTCTTTAATGAAATTGAAAGAGAAAGTTCACTGCAGAACTGATTCTATGAAGCCATCATAACCCTCATCCCAAAACCAGGCAGGGACTCATCAAAGAAACAGAATTATAGACCCATTTCTTTGATGAACATTGATGCAAAATTTCTCAACAAAATTATGGCCAATCGACTTCAACAATTCATCCAAAAAAGCATACACCAAGATCAAACAGGATTCAGTTCAGTGATGCAAATCTGGTTCAATATATGCAAACCAACAAATATAATGCATCACATCAACAGGAGCAAGTATAAGAACAACATGGTTATCTCAATAGATGCAGAAAAAGCGTTCGACAAGATCCAACACCCATTTATGATGCAGGTTCTGGAAACATTAGGAATCCATGGAACATACCTCAATACAATAAAGGCTGTAAATGACAAACTTACAGCAAGCATTATACTTAATGGTGAAAAACTAAAACCATTTCATCTTAACTCTGGAACAAGACAAGGATGTCCCCTCTCTCCAGTTCTCTTCAACTAGTATTAGAATGCCTAGCTACAGCAATAAGACAAGATGCAAACATCAAGGGCATCCAAATAGGGAAAGAAGAAATAAAACTCTCCCTCTTTGCAGATGACATGATCATCTATTTAAAGAATCCCATAGACTCCACTCCCAAATTACTCAAGCTGTTTCAAAATTTGACAATGTAGCAGGGCATAAAATTTACCCCCCAAAATCAATGCTTTTCTGTATGCCAACGATGAGAAAAGTGTGGAAGAAATTAGGAAAGCAACTACATTTTTAATAGCCCCACAAAAAATAAAGTACCTAGGAATTAACTCAAAGAAGTGAAGGACCTTTATGATGAAAACCTTAAAAACTTGAAAAAAGATATCAAAATAGAACTTAGAAAACGGCAAAAACTCCTATGCTCCTGGATTGGAAAGATCAACATCATGAAAATGGTAATACTTCCCAAGGCTATCTACAATTTCAATGCGGTACCTATCAAAATTCCAACCACATTCTTCAAGGTAATAGAAGAGGAAATCCAAAAATTCATATAGAACAATAAAAGACCCCGAAAAGCAAAAACGTTCCTCAACAGAAAAACACTGCTGGAGGAATATCAATACCAAATTTCAAACTGTACTATAAAGCCATATTATTCAAAACAGCATGGTTCTGACACAAAAACAGACCTCAGGAGCAATGGAATAGAATTGAAAACCCAGAAATGAACCTACAGACCTATAGCAATCTAAACTTCGATAAGGGAGCTAAAAAAAATCAAATGGAAGACACACACCCTCTTCAGTAAATAGTGCTGGCAAAATTGGTTAACTAATTGTAGAAAACTAAAGTTAGATCCTTATCTATCAACCTGCACCAGAATCAACTCCAAATGGATCAAAGAGTTCGGAGTCAAAGCAGACACTCTGAAAACATTACAGGATGGGATAGGAGAAACCCTAAGTCTTGTTGGCGCAGGCCGAAATTTTCTTAATACAGACCTGGAAACAAAGCAAATCAAAGAAAGTTTGGACAAATGGGATTGCATGAAGTTGCAGAGCTTCTGCATGGACATAGCTAGCAAGATCAATAGAAAGTCCACAGATTGTGAGAAGATCTTCACTAGGCATACAATGGACAAGAGTCTCATATATAAAATATAATTGGAACTCAAAAAATTAAATCCCCCAACAACAAATCCTCAAAGAAACAACTGCCCAATAAATAAGTGGGCTAAATACTTAAAGAGAAACTTCTGTGAAGAAGAAAGGATGGCCAACAGACACATGAAGAAATGCTCAACGTCCTTAGCCATAAAAATAATGCAAATAAAAAAACATTAAGATACCACCTCACCCCAGTTAGAATGGCAAAAATCAAGAACTTTAGTAACAACAGATGCTGGAGGGAATGTGGACAGAAGGGAACCTTACTTCCTTGTTTGTGGGAGTGTAAACTTGTTCAACCACTTTGGAAATTAGTATGGAGGCTTCTCAAAAAACTCCACATAGTGCTCCCCTATTACCCAGCAATCCCAGTTTGGGGCTTTTAACCAAATGTTTACAAACAAGACCACACTAAAGCTACCAGCACAACTATGTTTATTGCAGCATCATTTACTATAGATAAAATATGGAACCAACCCTGATGCCCCTTAGTAGATGAATGGATCAAGAAAATGTGGTATATACACACAATGGAATTCTATGCCTCCATCAGAAAGAATGACATTGCCCCATTAGTTAAGAAATGGAAAGACTTAGAAAAAATTATATTAAGTGAAATAAGCCAAGCCCAAAGAAAAATAAGTCCCATGGTTTCCCTTATTTGCAATATCTAGTATATGTCTGAGTCAAGCAGAAATGGTCAGATAAGGTGATGTTAGATATGTATTCAAATGTTTTTTTGATATGTATTCAAGATATGTATTCAAATTTTTTTTCTTTCATGCGACTATTCCTAACGCATTTTCAAGATTATTTCTTTGTTGCTTTGTATGTCCCTCCCCCACAGTATGACCCCTGCTTTCACTGTATTTGATGTCGCTATAATTTGTTGAGGGGAAGGGGAAAAACAAGTCGTTTAAATAAGGATTCAGGTGAACCCGTTACAACAATGAGAAGTACAAGTTGTTATGTCAAAAACGAACTTTACATATTTGGTGGGTGGGGGCAGGGAGGATTGTGGGGGGGGGGTTGAGGGAGGATAGGAAGGGATGAGAAGGGGACACAAAGGAGGAGGCTACAATGCTTGATAAGATATGTACTCATTATCTTGCCCATGTAATTGTAACCTCTCTATACAGTATTTTCATAAGAAAAAATAAATAAAAATTTAAAAAAGCATTGTAGCCTCTTCCTTTCTTTCCCCTTCCATTCCCTTCCCATCCTCCCGCTGCCCCTCACCCAATCCTCCATGCTACCCCCAACCCCGCACCAAAGTTGTAAAGTTCATTTTTCGACATAACGACTTGTACATCTCATTGTTCCAATGGGTCCACCTGTATCACTAGTTAAACGATTTGTTTTTCCCCTTCCCCTCCACAAATTATACTGACATCAATACAGTAAAAGCACGGGGTATACTGTGGGGGAGGGACAAACAAGGCAACAAAGAAATAATCTTATAAATGTGTCAGAAACAATCGCATGAAAGAAATAAAAGCATTTGAATACATATCTTAGGGTTCATTTCCCTAACATCACCTTATCTGACCTTTTCTGCTTGACTCAGACATATATTAAATATTGAAATAAGGGAAACCATGGGACCGATGTTTCTTTGGGCCTGGCTTACTTCACTTAATATAATTTTTTCCCAGCCTTTGCATTTCCTAACAAATGGGGCAATGTCATTTTTTCTGATGGAGGCATAGAATTCCATTGTGTATATATACCACATTTTCTTGATCCATTCATATACTGAGGGGCATGTAGGTTGGTTCCATATCTTAGCTATACTAAATAGTGCTGCAGTATACATAGTCGTCCTGGTAGCTTTAGTGTGGTCTTGTTTGTAAACATTTGGGTAAATGCCCAAAAGTCGGATTGCTGGGTCATAGGGGAGCCACTAATGCTTTCCATTTCAAATTTATAGAAATCTTTACTGATCCAATGTCATGAAATTTTACATAATATTTTATAGGTTTTTACGTCTCACATTAAGTTTGATAAACATTTTTTATTTTAAATTTTTGTACAAGGATTCAGTTAGTAGTCTAAGATCATTCCTTAAATCTAGAGAGGCAATAGTACCAGTACATCCATTTAAGATTCTATTTTTATTTCATGAAGTGTTGGCATCCTTTTCAATATCTATTGACTATAAAACTAGGAATTTATTTTTGACAAATCTGTTACATTCTTCTGTGTGTCTGTTCTTATAGTAGAGCTATGTTGTCTTTACTACTGAATATGGTAATAACATTCAAATATAATATGAGCGCTCAAGCTACACCATTTTACAAGATTGTTCTGACTGACCTGTATTTCTTGAATGTACATACCATTTTTTTGAGCAATTGGACCAATATTCTACAGAGATATCTGTGTGTTGGATAGTCACTCATATTTTGCACCTTGTAAAACGTAAAACCGGAAATATTATATATAGAAAAATGTGTATAGAGAATGCTTGAAACAACTAAAATTAATTTAGGAATGAGTTAAGATTTAGATAAGTCTATATCATAATATAACTGAATGATAACTAATTGAGCTGTACAACAGAGGAGAGTGAGAGGGGATAGAATGATGGAACACATAGGAGTTTTATGTCATTAGTATTGTGTTTCAAAAAGCAAAAAGACTTCAGAGAAGAGAACAAGGAAAATAATCAAAGCGTACTGAATCAAGTTTCTTTTTAATCCATCTAATAGTTTGGACTGAATGCCAGAGAACATGGAAAAAAATAAAATAGAAAATAAAGCATTGTATAGACCTGTTACAATGTAAAGAAACTGTAATAAGAATATAATAATTAAATTCCAAAAAATAAGAGAAAGAATAGGTAAACGCTAAAGGGAAAAAGAATTAAGAGTGAAAAGAAGCAAAGTAAAACCTTTATCAATAACAAATACAAGAGTTTGGAAGTGGAAAGACAGTGGAAATATTCTAAATAAAAATAACATAACAATAAAAATTGCTAACATAGATGGAAGATGGATCACATTTTATCATATATAATTTTGAAAAAAACATACTAGGAATGAAAATTTAAAAGTCATAATTTAAAACACTACTTAGATTATAACTAGACAGTATAGCTAAGTGTCAAAATATTGGCCTAGCATATGTGAAGCAATCGTGTAATCTCCCATGCATTACAAAGTACACACAAAGCACACACACACACACACAAAAGCACATACACACACAACACATACACACATTTGGAATATTGATATTATCATATTATGCAGAGGAAATTATAACAAATATGAAAAGTATGTTAATACATGAAATCATAATATTTCTCTTACTATATAACAGTTTAGTAGAAAAAATATAGTCACAATATACTTGGATTCTTATTGATTAAGTAAATTGAAAATTAAGACATAGAAGATATGAGAACCTCTGTAAACAAGTTTTAAATAATAAACATTTTGAAACATGCATGCTTTTATTTTGACAAAATATTGATGTTACTGGTGTTGTAACTCAAGATTTGAATATGATAACCAGGTGTCAATATCTTGCAAGCGATTTATATATTTCTAATCATTTCCTTCTGTATATTTTTAGAATAAGGTCTCATACTCTGGCTCTCCCGAATCACAAACCCAATTTGCACTTCCCACCATAGCTAGAAAATGGAAGCCACAAATCACCATGCCCAGCTCAAACTTTTATTTTTATTCAAGTACTAATATTTACAAAAAAGTGACTAGGTAATGAATACTTTCATAATAAAGTATAGGCTTCTTGAAATTACAGTATTTGTTACATGGACAAATATGTTTAGAACTATAAGAAAATAAATTTGTTTAAATTCACCAACCATATAATAATTAAGAAAATAATTTTAAATATTCATATGTTAAATATTTTATCTTTTTGGGGGAGGGGGTCCAGTCGTGGGGCCTGAACTCCGGGCCTAGGCACTGTCCTTTAGCTCTTCAGTTCAAGGCTAGCACTCTACAGCGCCACTTCCGGGTTTGTTTTTTTTTCTTTTTGCTTATGTGGTGCTGAGGAATCGAACCCAGGGCCTCAGGCATGCAAGGCAAGCGCTCTACCACTGAGCCAACTTCCCAGCCCTGTTAAATATTTTAAAAGAAAATATATTTGTCAGAATAATTTAAATGTATAAAAACATGTAAAATTAAATTAACTAATCCTACAAATCTGAAAAAAGAATTACCCTAAACAAACAAATGAAAATAAGTAATTAATTCAAAATTGAAAATTTAGAAAATAAAATGAAGTGTGCTCTTGATTTGACTTAAGTCACTGTAAACCCTCTCTACATCAATTTCGTAATAAAATACGCGTGAACAAAGAAAGCAAAAGTACCCATTAATCAATAGCAACAGCAAAAACGTCAGTAGTTCTTCTTTTTTTTGAGTGTAAAAAAAATTGCTGAAGGATATAACAATGTTCCTTCCATACGAAAGGTACTCATTACCTTACTTAGGTAACTGTAACCCCTCTGTACATTACCTTTATGATAAAATTAAATTGAAATTAAAAATAAACCAAACAATATATCAATTAAGAAGTCTTAGAAGCCATTGGTTAAAAACTTTGTAAAACACTGCCTTAAGTACCCAAGGAATATACTGTGATGTTACTATTTAAATACTTAAATTTCACCAGAGAAGCAAAAAGTTTAAAAACTGTTACAAAGTAAAGTAATAAATCAGAATATATTACTAACAATACTAATCATAAAATGAATTTATAGTGGTAGTCAAAGATGTAAGAAATGAGGCAATTTGCTATTCATTTGTATTTAATAATTGAGAAAGAATTTTCTATGTCTTTTTAAATACATCTTAAGTTTAAGGAAGAAACTATTCTGTCACATTATATGATAATCAGATAAAGCTGATATTTTAGCAAAGAACAGATTGTATTAAGCTTTTGGATATTAATATATATACTTCTTTTAGTTGTCGGAAATTGTGGGGATTTCAACTTGGGGTATTGTTCTTGCTAGGCTGGTGTCATATCAGTGGTTAATTTAAGATAGGGGTTTCCTTTCCACAAGAACATGCACCTGATCTTCCTTTTACCCTTCCCATCATCAATGGCATCAGAATTGCACACCAATTACTCTAGAATCCTACCTTGGCTGGCCTGGATTCTTCAGTCCTTCCAATCTTAGCATCTAGATAATGCAGGATGATGGAAATGATCCAATGCACCCAGCTATAGATTGAGAAGGACGTCCACTAAACTTTTGGCCTGGGTTCTCTTTTCATGCCTCCTATGTAGTTAAGAGTACATATGGGCCCCCGTGGTGCCAAGGAGTAACAGTATTTTTAAAGCAATTAGACATATATATGACTTAGGTTTGGATTACCTCAGGAAAAGAATAAAAGAGCAGTGAAACATAGAGGACAGGCCGAATTTTATCTAGTTATTCAGAGGCTGAATAAGATTAGCTAGCTAATCAGGAGGGTGAAATCTGGAGACCCCTGTTCCAAGCCAGTCCAATCATGAAAATACATGTGATTATCTCCAAAAAACCCGAAGTGGAGCAGTGGTTCAACTGGTAGACCAATATCCTTAGGCACAGAAGATTAGGAATAGTGCCCAGGCACTATCAAGCTTCAACAATAATGAATGCACGCTTGAGCACATGCACAAGTGCGTACGCATACTCGCACTAGCATGCACAGACACACACACACATACACACACACACACACACACACACACAAATGAGTATTTCAATGTGAAGTTCTTTATTTTTTCCCTTGCTGTACTTTATTTCCCTGTATTAGTTCAAAAATTAACAAAATCAGGTAAGCATCTATTTACATACAACTTATGTTTCTCTAAAGTCTACTCTCTTTTTGGAAGCCTGCTTTTATTTGACCCAAAAGTAAATTATTCAGGAGGTCAATTCATCTGTCTCAACTTTATAGTGTTAAATGTTTGTGTAGATTCCTCCTAGTAATATGATTTTATGAAATCCTGCATCAAGCAGCATATTTTTTTCACGAGAAAGGGGTTCTCTGTCAAACAATGAATAATAGATTTTTCTCCTCCTGGAAAGCATCCGTAGTATTATTATCTTCATATAATTCATGAACTGTCTGTGTATGCCAAAGACTGCTGTGAAAATAAAAAGACACTTCTCATTGCTTAGCATTCGTAAAGCATTCATAGATATGAAGGTGTTTAAATATTATTGAAATTGCTTTGGACTAAATAATGTTCACCTTGATTATCTTGAGAAAGAAGAATTGGTTTCTCAGCACAATGGGTAAGAACTTGAGTGAAAGAAACAAAAGTAAAAGTGAAGAACAACTCAACACATACATACAAATGAAACAAAACAAATGAAAAAAATTAATTCAGTACTCAAGAACCTGCAGGAAATGCAGAGATTAAAAAAAAAAAACAGCTATGATAAGCTTATGAAAATCCTGACTATATGGGAGTCTACTGTTGTGAGGATAGTGGTTAAATCCCAGACTGGACAGAAAAATCTGTACACAATACCAGGCACCTGTTATTCTAAATTCTAGGAATAATAACATCAAGTGGACTGAGGCCACCATCATTCACAAGTAGGAAGCTAGATTCTATCTGAAAATTAATCAGGATAACTTATGGCTGGGGGCATGACACAGTGGTAAGAACACCCATTTAGGAGACACAAGACACTCAATTCAAACTCTATGGGTATTAAATAATTGGAATAATTGTAACATTTGAGTATTTCAGTGGAGAAAAATCCATGAGATAGAGTAAACCCATGTTGCAATGCTTTCTACTTAAGTGATAATGTTATGTGGTACTCCAGACATAACAGAGTTACCTTGCAAATGAGCATGGATGTGCATTTGCGTGATAGAGATACTCTACTTACACAGGTGTAAATTAAATAGATATTTTTGGGTAGATTGTATTTCTTGAACTAAGAGGCTGGGTGATGTCCCTTAGCTTTTTCTCTCAAGGCTATCACTCTACTACTTTGAGCCACAGTTCCAATTCTGATTTTCTGTTGGTTGTTTGGAGATGAGAGGCTCATGGATTTTCCTGCCCAGGATGGCTTCAAACCATGATCGTCAGAGCTCAGCATCCTGAGTAATCAGGATTCCATGCATGAGCCATCTATATTTTTAATAATTTAGTAACTTGTACAGTTACAGAAGTTATAAATTTTCATTATAACCTGTATAATATATATGTGTGTATGTGTATATCAATGCATACGGATAGAAACATTTTAACATATTTTTTGTATCTATAGTAGATTTATGAAATCATTCATTGTTATATAATTAAATGGAAACAAAAGTTATTGAGGAGCAAAACAAAGGGAATTATCACATGTTTCTTGTTGTTGAATGGAATATGAATTCCGAGAATCAGTTTGGGGAAACAATCTTTACTTTAACAAAATGGATAATGGCTATTAATTCCAATCGATTTATTTGCCCATATTGTGCATCCTCATACATGAATGTCAAAATCAAATCACACTTTTTGCCTTGGTATTTAAATCACCAGTTATAATACAGGGCATAGATGAAGTAATCAAATAAAGTTTAAAATAATAATAAGTGATGCTATGAGTTAGAGCTGAAAATGATTTTAAATATGATAATAGCTAAATACATTGCATATTTCTTATTTTACTCTATTGTCATGTCCCTCATTCCCACATTAAGAAACTAGATAGAAGGTTCTATCTAAATTATTTGTACAATTATGAAAAATGTATTGAAAGAATATGGACACAGTGTGGTTATAGTCTATTGAGACTTGTAGTAGGTAGTGTGTTTTTAAGGACTTGAAAAACGTTGTGATGGAGATAAAGGGAGAGATGTGCTTATTCGGGAAAATTGGCTGGAGCATTGCTCCCAGAAAGAGAGTGATGAGTTCTTCCAGAAGGATACAGTAAAATCACTTTCACAAACATGTTCACTGCTGCACTATTCACCATAACCAAGTTATGGAAAAATCCCAGATGCCCTTTGATGGAGGGATGGTTGGAGAAATTGTGCACATATACATAATTGTATTGCACCCATCCATTATGAAGATTGTTACATCATTTGCAAAGAAATGGATAGATCTAAAAATATGTTAAGTAAATAAAATCAGAACCAAACACACAAAGGACCCATGTTCTGTCGCGTATTTGGAAGATGGAACTTTATGCAAGTTTACACAACAGTATTAACAAAAGCATGCTATTTGCAGAAGAGTATTTAAACGATGAAATTTCTTATAAAATTGACCTTTTAATCCAACGAAATAAATATCAGGAAACTGTCACTTGGAAGATGTGTGGGGAAGTCAAAGGGAAGGAATAAAGAGAGTTATGGAGGAAGAGTGTGAAAGCATAATATTCAATACAGATAGTATGCAACTAGAAATAATAAATGTGGGGTCAGATTTGGAAGGGTATGTGAAAGTTATGAAAAATCCATTGTACTTATAAACTGATTTGTTGAATTGAAATTCCCTCATACAACTATTTAATATAAATATAATTAAATACAATGGAGACATTTGATCTTAAGCTACGTTCTCTTACACCATGAGCCAATCTAATGGTTTCCTCTTCAGAAATTTTCTTTGCAGGTATTTTCCTCATAATGAAAGAAAAGTGAACAACTCAATAAATATCAATACATCACATTGCATATCCTAAGTAGACACGATATAAAAATCACAGTAAAAATGTTCGAATTCATCACATGATAAAATATCAGGTAGAAAGTATCAAATGCTGATTATTTTTCCAAGTACTATACTTGTGGTATCTAATTTTCTCCGCCCAATAATCCATAAAGTGAAACTGCTTCTATTTTTATTTTTCAGACGATGATAATGAAGCCTTCAGAGTTAGAATTACTACTACAACATTGCACACATTGTAAGTGTTAGGCTGTGGCCCATTCCCACCATATCAAATAACCTCATTCTATTTTATGACTAAAATAACAGTACTTAGTCTACTAATTCTAGGAAAATTTCCCAAAATTATTGTGCACACTCTAATAATATTTCACTTTATCTTTGTTAGAAAGTAGGTAACTAAACTGGAGGCCGGTGGCTCCTGCCTGGAATCCTACCTACTCAGGAGGCTTAGGTCTGAAGATCCCAGTTCAAAGCCAGCTCAGGCAGTCAAGTTCGTGAGACTCTTATCTCTGATAAACCTCTAGTAAATCGGAAGTGGCACTGTGGCTCAAGCAGTAGAGTGCTTGCCTTGAGTGGAAGAGTGCAGGGACGGCGCCCAAGCCCAGAGTTCAAGGGCCACGACAGACCAAAAAAAAAGAAAAAAAATAGATTAAAAAAAGAAAATAGGTAACTGTAATATGAAACTCCAAGTCCGTAATAAATTTATACCTCCCTGGTGAAAGGAACTGCTAAATTATAACATTCTTGAATTCTAGGCCAAAATAGTAGAAATCATATTCTATCCCATGACTCAACACTGCACTGCCTTGGGACCCCATCTCTGTTTAACACAGTCATACGGAAAGAATGACCTGCCCAATTACTGATGGAAACAGACTGCAGGCCTTATGGACCAATAATTTCCACATTTTGGCTCAACAAAGTTGTTTACCATTGGAAGTATTCTGATTGCATTTTATACCCAACATTTTGAGAGAAATGTACTACTGTAAAATGTTTAAAGGAAAGACTGATATAAAAATCACCTTTGACACCAGATAAATATTTTACCGTTCATATACCCAAAAATGCAGTCTGACCTGTGATTAATGTAAGGAAAGAGAGGTTAAAAATCATAGGGAAGGGGTGACACTCTCCAAAAAGATATGTACTTAATACGTGATTTAACTGAAACCACTCTGTACAATAAAACTCCTCTTTACAATAAGAATTATTTTTTAAAAATTAAAAATTCATAGATACCAAGACCTAAGCATGAATTAAAGACCCTCCAACTTGTAAACACAATTGTTTTAAAAAGACATCAACACTGCTGCATTTTTAATTCCTTATAATAATGATCATGATGATGAAAAACTATTAACACTTGAAAATAACTTATTTTCATTTTTTAGCTTTTTTTGTTTAATTTTTTTTATTAATACTGTACAGAGGGGTTACAATTACATGGGCAAGATAATGAGCACATTTCTTATCAAGCATTGTAGCCTCCTCCTTTGTTTCCCCTACCCATCCCTTCCCATCCTCCCCCTGCACCCCTCACTAAACCCTTCCCGTCCCTCCCAAAGTTGTAAAGTTCATTTTCTACATAACGACTTGTACTTCTCATTGCTGCAAGGGTCCACCTGTATCCCTATTTTTGAACGAATTGTTTTTCCCCTTCCCCTCCACAAATTTTACCAACATCAAATACAGTGAAAGAACAGGTTTTACTGTGGGGGAGGGACGTACAAAGCAACAAAGAAATAATTGTATAAATGTGTTAGAATCAATCGCATGAATGAAAAAAAACCATTTGAATACATATTTTAAGGTTAATTTCCCTAATATCACCTTATCTGACCTTTTCTGCTTGACTCAGACATCTGCTAGATATTGCAAATAAGGGAAACCATGGGACCTATGTTTCTTTGGGCTTGGCTTACTTCACTTAATATAATTTTTCCAAGTCTTTCCATTTCAATATAATAATGGCTGTACATGACAAACGTACAGCCAGCATTATACTTAATGGTGAAAAAATAAAGCCATTTCCTCTTCACTCAGGAACAAGACAAGGATGTCCATTCTCTCCACTTCTCTTCAATCTAGTATTAGAATGCCTAGCTACAGCAATAAGACAAGATGCAAAAATCAAGGGGATCCAAATAGGGAAAGAAGAAGTAAAACTCTCCCTTTTTGGAGATGACATGATCTTGTATTTAAAGAATCCTATAGACTCCACTCCCAAATTACTCAAGCTGATTCAAAACTTTGGCAAAGTAGTAGGGTATAAAATTATCCCCCCAAATCAATAGCTTTTCTGTATGCCAACAATGAGAAAAGTGTGTCTGAAATGAAGAAAGCAACTCCATTTGTAACAGCTCCACAAAAAATAAAATACCTAGGACTTAACTTAACCAAAGAAGTGAAGGACCTCTATGATGAAACCTTTAAAAACTTGAAAAAGGATATCAAAACAGAACTTAGGAAATGGCAAAAACTCCCATGCTCCTGGATTGGAAAGATCATCATCATGAAAATGGCAATTCTTCCCAAGGCTATCTACAATTTCAATGCGATTCCTATCAAAATTCCAACCACATTCTTCAAGGTAATAGAAGAGGCAATCCAAAAATTCATATGGAACAATGAAAGACCCCGAATAGCAAAAACGTTCCTCAACAGAAAGAACACTGCTGGAGGAATATCAATACCAAATTTCAAACTCTACTATAAAGCCATAGTAATCAAAACATCATGGTACTGGCACAAGAACAGACCTCATGAGCAATGGAATAGAATTGAAAACCCAGAAATGAACCTACAGACCTATACCCATGTAATCTTGAATAAGGGAGCTAAAAAAAATAGAATAGAAGAAAGACAGCCTCTTCAGTAAATGGTGCTGGCAAAATTGGTTAACTATTTGTAGAAAAGTAAAGCTAGTTCCTTATATATCACCCTGCACCAGAATCAACTCCAAATGGATCAAAGACCTTGGGGTCAAAACAGACACTCTGAAAACATTAAAAGATGGAATAGGAGAAACCCTAGGACTCCTTGGCGCAGGCCTAAATTTTCTTAATACAGACCCAGGAACACAACAAATCAAAGAAATATATTTTATTATATGTAATATGGGGTTGATTATCTCTTAGTGAGAAGAGATATGATCTTACAAAGAAAGTTATTTTCAATAGAAATCCGGAAAGAGTTTATTCACCTTGGATTTCACAGGAATAACCAGAAAGTAATACTTGTTTGGTCAAGTCAGTCAAACTTACTTCATGAGTGTAACTTAAATTTATAACCCATATAAGATCCCAGATACATATTTTGTACTGACAGTCATCATATAGTAATAACTTACTACCTAATTATTTCTGTATCTTCTAACCTAACATATAATAAGAGCTGAAAGCAGTCTCTTTTATATAACTTAATGTTGTAAATGCTTTGGTTATGATGATGTTATTATTTGACAAATAAAATGTACAGAAGGGTGGTTCCAATGAAATGACATGACAGAACACTGATAAATAAAAACATTACAACATTTAACTCTTTTCAGCCTCACCCTGTCCACATTGGCAAGCAACATTGCAACAGCACATGCACACATATACACAACACACATGTGCGCACATGTACACACACATATACATGCATGAAAAATTCAGGGTTTATTGTACAAAAAAGTTCAAATAAAATATTAGTGATTAGGAGAAATGATAATTTGCCTTATTACAAAATAATACATAATCTAGTCACCACAGGTTTTACATTTTACCTACCTCTCCACATGTGACCACTTAATTTATTTCTAATTAATTAATTACTTAAATAATTAATTCATTTCTTTGGTGCTAACACTATGGTTGAACTCAGGGTCTGGCCCTGAGCCAGAATTTGTTATTTTGTTTTGTTTTAGTTTTCTTCAAGGCAAGCATTTTTCTGCTTGTACCACAGCTCCATTTCTAGCTTTTGCTGGTTACTTTCAAATCAGAGTCTAATGGATTTTTTTTCTTAGTCTGGTTTCAAATCACAATCCTCAGATTTCATCTTTCGTATTAGCTAGGATTAAAGACATGAGTCATCAGTGTGGCTTCTACTTTTTTCTCTATACTTATGTAATGCACATATTTAGATAGTAATTTGAAACTGAAAGTATAAAAGCAAGATGTACAGTGATGATATTGTCCTGTCAGAAATTCAAGTTAGTAATGTAAAGTTCTTCTTAATACCATACACAAAAAATACCATGATATAATGTAAGAGAACTCATTATTGAATATATGAGCTTAGGAGCTTTCTAATAGATCCATTATTTATTGTTACCCAACATTAGAAAAAAAATGCATAATGTAGTAGTAAAATAGAAGTCCTTTGCATGACTACTTAAATTCCTTGTTTTTTTTAATGACACTTGATTTCATCTAAATAAGTAGGCCTGTCTATTGTCTTCATGTGATTTTGATGATTGAAAGTGCTTAATGAGAAGTTAAAATGTATTAGTAGTCCTTTGCTATCAATTCTCACTTTTTCTTCTTGGAGAATATAATGTTCAAAGCAATAGTTCAGAATCAGCAAAAAAAAAAAAAAAAAAAAAAAGTTCAGAATCATGCTTCCACTTACACTGGAAGCATGATTGTCCTGACTTCTCTAGCTGCTTTCCTAGCCTGGACCTATTCCTTCACTGTACAGGAAAAGTGGGATTCAATTGATTTCAGTCACATCTATTACTAGAATTATCAAGGATTTAGATTCTTATCTGTAATTTGGTCAAAGATGTTTCTCTCTATGTAGGCTACTAAAAATGTATGTACTAATTTCAAGTAAATACATACATTCTTTTCCCATCATTTTTAAAAAATAAAATTTTGCTTGCTCAATAAATTGATCAGAGGCATGGATTTTGTTGCTAACTAGGTCATTGCACATCTCTCTTCCTCTCTCCTTCATGGTTCTCATAGATAATATGATTGCTCCATAATTATCCTAATTTATTTTGCTTTTATATTTTTGGTTGCATCATTTCATTTTCTGCTCTGCCATTCCTCAAATCATTTATACCGAAGGCATTATTTCATACTTTCTCATTCCTAGAAGGAGCTTCACATGAAGACACCACTGGTCCTCATTTTCAGTCTTTACCTTTGAATACGGTGTAACATCTTTCCTCTGCTCTCCATCAATTCCCTACACTCTAGTTAGAATAATTTTGAATAGTAAAAATGGAAAAAGAGAAAATAAATCATGGTTAAAAACATAAGCAAGAATTCACCAGATATTTCTGACCAGTTCTACCAATGTGAATTATTAGGGAAATACATGGACACCTCATTCCCACTGGGAAATACATGGACACCTCATTCCCACTGGTATCAAAGTCTCTGGTTAGGCAATTCTGATGAAGATGAGGAAAAGGATGAAAAAGTAAGGAATGGTATCAATTACAAGAAAAAAATGGAGAAGGACCCAAACAAATTTCTTTGGGCTGCTGAAAATGATCGGCTTACTACAGTGCGGAGACTACTTCAAAATGGCCACTCATGTGAATACTAGGGATGACAATGTGTATACCCCTCTTCATCAGGAAGCCTACAGTGGACACTTAGACATTATCCGTGAGTTGGTGGCTCAAGAGGAACATACAATAACTGTAGATGCCTGGACACCCCTGCACAGTGCATATATGTGGAATAATACCAGAGTGGCTTCTTATTAACTTCATCATGATGCAGATACCAATGACAAAACTAAAGGCCTCTTGTCCCCCTTGCACCTTGCTGCTGAGAATTGAGATAGCAAAGATATTCTGGATCTCCTCCTGTTGAACCATTATGTCAATCCAGGCCTGAAGAACAACTTGGAAGAAACTGCATTTGATATTGCCAAAAGGATAAATATGTATCACTACCGCTTGGAAGTTGTGGAAGGCTTTATGAATTGTTCTTCTAAGTTCTAATAGTTCAGTTAAGTTTCTTAAATTTCAAAAATGCCAATCCATCCTTTGTGTCCATACAAAATATTTTCACAATACAAATAACAGCAATCAATATCTTGTTTTGTGGGGTTGTTTTTGGTCAGTCGTGGGGCTTGAACTCTGGGCTTGGGCTCTATCCCTGCACTCTTGAGCCACAGCTCCACATCTGGTTTTCTAGTGGTTTATTTGAGAAAAGTCTTATGGACTCTCCTGCCCGTGCTTTTAACTGTGATGCTCAGATTTCAGTCTCCTGAGTAGCTAGGATTATAGGCGTGAGCCTCCAGCGCCCAGCAACAGCGATATCTTACTGTAAAAATTCATGGATTCCGTGGAATTCTTCCAAGTGAATTGCCTGCCTTTGATGTCAAAATGTATTCAAGAGTTTTTGTATACATCTATAATGAGTTCTGCAGAGTGTGTGATTTCTTAATCAGAAAGAATTTTCTTACCTGTTGAAATCAGTAGTACAGAAACTAAAGTATTTCTGATGCAAGCATCAGAAAAGTATATTTTAAAATATTCTACATTCTATGTTTGTATAATGCCTATAATCTATTTTATTCTCTCCTAGGTATACTCTGAATTCTACATTGTTTTATAATATATAGGTTCATTATTGTGTCCTTTCAGATTGCATTCCATATAGAAACAGTTTAAGATTCCTTTTTTTCCTAGGTCCTTATAGTATTATATTTCTTTGGGATAAAATGTCAAAGTTGTATAATTTCAAAAGTTTTGTAAAGTTTATGCTACATAAAGGCTTTTCTAATGTGAAGATTTAATACACTGATGTCAAACTAACTTTTAATTATATGAATTACGTGTATTGATACACTTGTAATTTTGTAATCAACTTTTTAATAACTTTTTTCATTTCTTGTATCTGTAGAATGAAAAATATGGAATACTTCACAAATTTTCATCTCATCCTTGTGCAAGTGCCATGTTAATCTCTGTATTTTAATTTGGGTATATGTGCTACAGAAGCATGTAGTATCCTCTAAATTTAAGTAGTTAATGATTCAAACTTTATACAGGCGTATATCCTTGGTTGCCTAACAATGCTATTGATCTTATTTCCCTAAAATTCTGTGAATATTGGAAAAAAATTATATTGCTCACATATGCAATTTTTTTATCCATGACAATTTTAAGTCTTTTTAATGTGGGATTTAATCGTACTTTCAAGTATTTATATATAGGTCCAAAGGTGATGGCTTTTTCACGTACTTATTTATCCAACTGAGCATTGTGGAGCTAATGGATTCAAAGTAAGCCTTGCTTAAGAGCTACTTCTAAACTTCTGCAACTGAAATTTTCCAAATGAGGTCTTACTGACACAAATGTTTACCTGGTCCTTTACTCTTCTTCCCTGTAGGAACAGACCAACCAGAATATCTTACCCTGACAGTATAGATTGTATTACTTGAACAAAATTAATCTTAGTTACAAGGTATCATAGAGAGAGGAACAGTTCAGACAGAACTTTTCATACTAAAATATAATTAATCAAAATATAATTGTTTATTATACCTACCATTTCAAAAGTAGCTAAAGCCAAGAAGGTGAAAAAATTGTTCATATGCATGATGACCTAATGTCCTGGCCTGTCTATCATCCAACCAGGCAGGAACTTACACTGCTGCCTTTCTATAACCAAATATTTTCATAGTTGCAGGAGGAGTCCATATGTTTCTCCTCAATATTAGTCTTTAAATTGATAATGTATTAATCATAATATTTCCTCTTACCTCCAGGCTGTAAATCTACAAGTGGTAAAGCTTTAGGTCTAACTCTATCAAACACTGAGGTAGAGATAATGCAATAATACTTTAAAACAGAGTTGCCTTTGATACACTAACTACAACAGAACAATGTAAAACACGTGCCTTTTCATTATGTTATATATTATTATATATTTTATATTTATATGTGCTGATTTTTTATTTCACACAGTGAAACTTACTAGAATTAGTTGATAATTTGACAAATATATTGATATTTATTTATTCCAATAAAGAGAATTGGAATGTAAATAATTAGGTTTAGAATATATATTAGAATATAAAAAAATAGTGCAATGTCTTTGGCATAAACTTGTGATACCTTCTAAGTTTTCTTGGTCTTCTGAATTCACAGGGTAAAACAACAATGTTGTTTTCCTCTAATCTATAAGGGATTTTACTCTGCTGCTCTAGTTATTGCTTTAACTCATTATTCCCAAACTGTTTTTCTCCATATTTCTGAAGCATTCCTACTGATTATGGCCAAATTTTGCTGATATGATGTCTAAAAAAATATTATTATTCTGCAGGACCCGTGGGTCCTAGGATCCCAGGTTCCAGTTACCTGCATCATCAGATAATAGTCGCAAAACTTCTCACCTAGGCCTATGCAACATGCCAACAGAAAGTAATTGAAGACCCATCTCAATTTCTCATTTCCTATATTTCAGGACCCCAATTTCTCAAGATGAAGAAATTAGCAGTAAGCAATTTTATAATGCAAGGCAACTTAAAGTAGAGGCTGAGATCACAAACTCTGAGAGAAAGTACTGTAATTCAAACTTTCAATTTACAGATGACAAGCCCATATGAGTGAACAAGATCACGAAGTGTCATAAGATTATTTTTAATATCCCTCCCCTATGATTAATGAAATATTTCAATCCAGCATAAGTGGGCAAAAAAATAGTTCCTGGAAGGCTAGATCCTTAATTGGTTTAACAAGTCCCTGAAAACTTAACTTAGAGGTCAAATTTAATTCAGAAAAACATTAATTGAGAAAATCCTTAGTGATTCAAAATATTAGTACTTCAGTAAAACTTGGTTCTCTGGTATAAAAATGTTGTCATTCTCAAACCAATGATAACCTACATTTAATCTCCTGAAAATATATTCCTTTTCAAATAAGCTTTTTAATATCACATTTGCCAAAATAACATTTGACAAGTAGATGATAACTAGGGACATTACAAGTGTTTCAAGTGTATGGAGAAAGTTACAATAGAGTTGATTTATTTACCCACCACTAATTCCAAACAGGTTCAACCATTCATTAAAGTGGAGAAAGAGTACCACCCACCATTGTGTTGCTCAGTAGGTGCCTTCCAGAAATGTGTTAAGTAGATCAGCATCCCATATTTCAAACCCAAACATTAGCACATAAAGAAAATTTCATTACTTAATAAGGTACATTTAATTAATTAATTTATTTTATTTATTTTTTATTTTGAAAATACTGTACAGAAGGGTTACAATTACATGGGCAAGATAATGAGTGCATTTCTTTTTTTTTTTTTTGGTCCAGTCGTGGGGCTTGAACTCTGGGCCTGAGCGCTGTCCCTCAGCTCTTCAGCTCAAGGCTAGCGCTCTACCACTTGAGCCACAGCGCCACTTCCGGCTTTTTTCTTTTTGCTTATGTGGTGCTGAGGAATCGAACCCAGGGCCTCGAGCATGCAAGGCAAGCGCTCTACCACTGAGCCACCTTCCCAGCCCATGAGGGCATTTCTTATCAAGCATTGTAGCCTCCTCCTTTGTTTCCCCATCCCATCCCTTTCCATCCTTCCCCTGCCACGCCCCAGACCTCCCCGCCACCCTCCCCACCCAACTAAAGTGTAAAGTTCGTTTTCGACATAACGATTTGTACTTCTCATTGTTGCGACGGGTCCAACTGTATCCTTTTTTAAACGACTTGTTTTCCCCCCTCTACAAATTATACCGACATCAAATACAGTGAAACCGGGGGGTTACTCTGTGGGGGGAGGGATATACAAAGCAACAAAGAAATAAACTTATAAATGCATTAGAAACAATCACATGAAAAATAAACATTTGAATACATATCTTAGGGTTCTTTTCCCTAACATCACCAATAAGGTACATTTTAAAAAGTCACAAATATTTGCCTCATCATATGTTCTTTTATGTTTTCCTTATCTGTCCAATGTAGTAAGAAATATGACTTTAATTCTTTAATATGGTACTCATCATAGATATGACAAACATAAAATCTATCTTGTATTTCTATCATATTTATCTATAGTAGTAAATTTTAGTTTTCTTCTTTTTCCAAAACTTATAGGTAGTAGAAAATATTTTCCCATGTAAAATAAATTAATAACACCATTGTACAAGGGCATTTATAAAAATTGGTAGTTAGGAATATATTCTAAGCCATTTTTAAACTTTCTTGTTGACTAAAATTAATCATACAAATGGATGAGAATTAAATTATGTTTAGGTGCTTTACGTCTCCAGCCTTTAAATTGTTATTGCAGATGAATAAGTTATTTAAATATAAGCTGACACCAGTTCAAGTATATGCAGGATTGAAACTCCATGGAATGTATATTAACCTTTCAAAGTATTAACAGACAGTTTAACAGAATGACTAACAGGAAGTTGAAACCAGAGAGTACGCAATGTACACATGTGATGAAGGAAGTGCAAAATCGGAAATAAATCTTGGAATAGGCGTTAGTTGAGAATCATAAGAGTGACTCTGACCTAGGAGCATTGGACAATTAGATGGATATATTTAATTATAACACACTTGCACAATCTTTTGTAATTCAGTTAAAAACCACAACCAAAACAAAAACACACAAAAATCACAACCAAACAGAAATCTCTAGAGAGTATGAATATGACCTCTCAAAATTTTAAGCAGTTTATGAAGAGCAGTCTAAAGAGGGCAGTTTGGGGTAGGGGAGAATTTTGAACAAATTTAAATAGTTTGTCTAAGGTTATAAATCACATACATCTGCTGCAAATGTTATCTTTCTTCTGTGAGTTCTCTTTGTCTAACTGGATACTCTATTCCTGAGACACACTTGATAGCTTGTGAAGGTAGAATGGAAGAAATAAGATCAAGAACCCATTACTCCAAAGGTTTTGGCCTCCCTCCACTGCAGAAGCCAATACGCTTAAATAGTGCTTCTAAGAACGTGTTTTCTTACCTTTTCCATTTTCTAAATTCTTTGCCAAACCCAAAATTTTTTAGCTTATGTAATAAGAGATTTGTTCACTATCTCATGTTAATAAGGATTTTATTTTTTGTGAGCCACTTAGAACTGTGAAATCATTTGTTTGAAGTATCCAATCAGTTATTTTTTCTGTGTTTCACTGCTTCACATGCAAAGATATTGTGGAACGTGTTACAAACAGAGAAGTGTAAACCCAATACCTTCTTTCATTGTGGAGGGAACTTTCTCCCTAAATATTTTGATCCAACTTATCTTTTTCAGAGAATTACTGTTTGATAATTAAAGGTTAATTCACAAAATTTGATGCCTTGATTTTTTAAGAACTTTGAATTTAAATTCCACTACAACTTTGTTTCACAGAGTGAGAGTATATTTCCTGCATAAGGACAATTCTCAAGGAAACCTACAGGATTTACAGCAAGTTTTCTGAGGTTTGTTTGTTTAGTGTGAAAAAGAGCCATCTTCACCCACATTGCTCCCTCTCTACCAAGTCTCCATCGATTTCTTTCAATGAAAGCCTATTCTCCCAGGCAATTTTTTTTTTTTTTAATTTAATTTTATTTTATTTGAGAACATACTGTACAGAGGGGTTACAATTACATGGGCAGGATAATGCATACATTTCTTACCAAGCATTGCAGCCTCCTCCTTTGTTTACCCTTCACCTCCCTTCCCAGCCTCCCCCCTCCCTCCCACCCAATCATACCACCCCTCCCCCCCCCCCCCCGACATTGTAAAGCTGGTTTTGACATGACATTTTGTACTTCTCATTGTTGCAACAGGTCCACGTGAATCCTTAAACGACTTGTTTGTCCCCATCTCCTCCACATGTTATACTGACATCAAATATAGTGAAAGCGGGGGTTACACTGTGGGGGAGGGACATACAAAGCAACAAAGAGATAATATTATAAATGCGTTAGAAACACATGCATGAAAGAAACAAAAACATTAAAATACATATTTGAGGTTTCGTTTTCCTAACATCACATTATTTGACTTTTTCCGCTTGACTCATACCTATACTAGATATTGCAAATAAGGGAAACCATGGGACCTATGTTTCTTTGGGCCTGGCTTACTTCACTTAATATAATTTTTTCCAAGCCTTTCCATTTCCTAACAAATGGGGAAATGTCATTCTTTCTGATGGAGGCATAGAATTCCATTGTGTATATATACCACATCTTCTTGATCCATTCATCTACTGAGGGGCATCTGGGTTGGTTCCATGTCTTAGCTATGGTAAATAATGCTGCAATAAACATAGTTGTGCTGGTAGCTTTAGTGTGGCCTTGTTTGTGATCATTTGGGTAAATGCCCAAAAGTGGGATTGCTGGGTCATTGGGGAGCTCTATGTGGAGTCTTTTGAGGAACCTCCATACTGCTTTCCAAAGTGGTTGAACAAGTTTACATTCCCACCAACAATGAAGTAAGGTTCCTTTCTGTCCACATCCCCTCCAGCATCTGTTGTTGTTAGAGTTCTTGATTTTTGCTGTTCTAACTGGAGTGAGGTGATATCTCAATGTTGTTTTGATTTGCATTTCTTTTATGGCTAGGGATGTTGAACATTTCTTCATGTGTCTATTGGCCATCCTTCTTTCTTCTTCAGAGAAGCTTCTCTTTAAGTCTTTCGCCCACTTACTTATTGGGCAGTTGTTTCTTTGAGGATTTGTTGTTGGGTGGTTTAATTTTTTGAGTTCCAAGTATATTTTAGATATGAGACCCTTGTCCGTTGTATGGCTAGTAAAGATCTTCTCCCAGTCCGTGGGCTTTCTATTGATCTTGCTAGCTATGTCCTTTGCCATGCAGAAGCTCTGCAACCTTATACAATCCCATTTGTCCAGCCTTTCTTTGATTTGTTGTGTTTCCGGGTCTTTATTCAGAAAATTTCGGCCTGTGCCAAGGAGACCCAGGGTTTCTCCTATTCCATCCTGTAATGTTTTCAGAGTGTCTGCTTTGAGTTCAAGGTCTTTGATCCATTTGGAGTTGATTCTGGTGCAGGGTGATATATAAGGATTTAGCTTTAGTTTTCTACATGTAGTTAACCAGTTCTGCCAGCACCATTTACTGAAGAGGCTGTCTGTCTTCCATTCTATTGTTTTAGCTCCCTTATCGAAGATTAGATGGCTATAGGTCTGTAGGTTCATTTCTGGGTTTTCAATTCTATTCCATTGGTCCTGAGGTCTGTTCTTATGCCAATACCAAGCTGTTTTGATTACTATGGCTTTATAGTAGAGTTTGAAATTTGGTACTGATATTCCTCCAGCAGTGTTCTTTCCGTTGAGGAGCGTTTTTGCTATTCGGGGTCTTTTATTGTTCCATATGAATTTTTGGATTGCCTCTTCTATTTCCTTGAAGAATGAGGGTGGAATTTTGATAGGTATTGCGTTGAATTTGTAGATAGCCTTGGGGAGTATTGCCATTTTCACGATGTTAATCTTTCCAATCCAGGAGCATGGGAGGTTTTGCCATTTTTTAAGTTCTGTGTTGATTTCCTTTTTCAAGATTTTAAAGTTTTCATCATAGAGGTCCTTCACTTCTTTAGTTAAGTTAATTCCTAGGTATTTTATTTTTTGTGGGGCTATTACAAATGGAGTTGCTTTCCTAATTTCAGCCACACTTTTCTCATTGTTGGCATACAGAAAAGCCATTGATTTTTGGGGGTTAATTTTATAACCTGCTACTTTGCCAAAGTTTTGAATCAGCTTGAGTAATTTGGGAGTGGAGTCTATGGGATTCTTTAAATACAAGATCATGTCATCTGCAAAGAGGGAGAGTTTTATTTCTTCTTTCCCTATTTGGATCCCCTTTATGTCTGCATCTTGTCTTATTGCTGTAGCTAGGGATTCTAATACTAGATTGAAGAGAAGTGGAGAGAGTGGGCATCCTTGTCTTGTTCCTGAGTTAAGAGGAAATGGCTTTAGTTTTTCACCATTGAGTATAATGCTGGCTGTAGGTTTGTCATATACAGCCTTTATTGTATTGAGGAATGTTCCATGGATTCCTAATTTTTTCAAAACCTTCATCATAAAGGGGTGTTGGATCTTGTCGAATGCTTTTTCTGCGTCTATTGAGATAACCATGTGGTTCTTATTCTTGCTCCTGTTGATGTGATGAATAATATTAATTGATTTGCGTATATTGAACCAGCTTTGCATCCCTGAAATGAATCCTGTTTGATCGTGGTGTATGATTTTTTGGATGAATTGTTGAAGTCGGTTGGCCAAAATTTTGTTGAGAAGTTTTGCATCAATGTTCATCAAAGAAATGGGTCTATAGTTCTCTTTCTTTGATGAGTCCCTGCCTGGTTTTGGGATGAGGGTTATGATGGCTTCATAGAATGTGTTCGGTAGTGAGCTTTCTCTTTCAATTTCATTGAAGAGTTGGAGGAGAATTGGTGTGAGCTCTGCTTTGAAGGCCTTGTAAAATTCCGCTGTAAAACCATCTGGTCCGGGACTTTTCTTAGCTGGGAGGTCTCTTATTGCTGTTTCTATTTCAATGCTTGATATGGGCCTGTTAAGATAGTTTACCTCATCTTGGTTTAGTTTTGGCATGTCAATATTTGCTAGGAAGAGGTCCATTTCTGTCAAGTTCTCAAACTTATTAGCATAAAGTTTTGAGAAGTATTCCCTTATAATGTTCTGAATCTTGCTTGTTTCCGTGGTGATGTTTCCATTCTCATCTCTGAGTTTATTTATTTGGGTGTGTTCTCTTCTTTTTCTGATAAGATTTGCTAAGGGTCTGTCAATTTTGTTGAGTTTTTCGAAGAACCAACTCTTTGTTTTGTTGATTCTTTCTATAGTTTTTTTGGATTCTAATTCATTTAATTCTGATTTAATTTTGATTATTTCTTTCCGTCTACTGGATTGGGGTTTATCTTGCTGCTCTTTTTCAAGGAGGTTTAGATGTGTCATTAAATTGTTAGTTTCAGATCTTTCCAATTTGTTGATGTAGGAGCTCAGAGCTATAAACTTGCCTCTGAGTACTGCCTTTGCTGTGTCCCAGAGGAGCTGGTATTTTGTGTGTTCATTTTTGTTGAATAGCATGAACATTTGAATTTCCTTTCTAATCTCTTCCATGACCCACTCATGATTCAGCAGTGTGTTGTTCAGCCTCCATGTGATACCGGACTTTCTTTGGTGGCTTTTGGTGTTGAGTTCTAACTTTATTCCCTTGTGGTCAGAGAGAATGCAAGGTATAACTTCAATGTTTCTGAATTTAGACAAGTTTGCTTTGTGGCCTAAAATGTGGTCTATTTTAGAAAACGTTCCATGTGCTGCTGAGAAAAACGTGTATTCTGATGCTGCTGGGTGAAATGTTCGGTAAATGTCTGTTAAGTCTAGTTGATCTATGCAGCTGTTTAGATCTGCGGTTTCTCTGTTGAGTTTTTGCCGAGTTGATCTATCTAGTGGGGAGAGTGGTGTGTTAAAATCCCCAACGATTAATGTCTTTGGATCTATATGGGATTTGAGGGAAAGTAGTGTTTCTTTGATAAATTTGGGTGCTCCATTGTTTGGCGAGTAGATATTTAGAATTGTAATATCCTCCTGAAGGAGAGATCCTTTAATTAGTATGTAGCGACCTTCTTTATCTCTTTTCACGAATTTTAATTTGAAGTCTATTTTATCTGATATTAGGATTGCAACTCCCGCCTGTTTATGCGGTCCGTTTGCTTGGTAGATTTTGTTCCAGCCTTTAACATTGAAAATGTGTTTGTTTTTACGGGCAAGATGTGACTCCTGCAGGCAGCAGATAGAAGGGTCTTGTTTTTTAATCCAACTAGACAGTCTATGTCGCTTAATTGGAGAGTTCAGTCCGTTAACATTAAGAGATAGGACTGAGAGGTATTTGGGAGTTCCTGCCATGTTATCTACCTTCTTGGGGGCTCCGAAAACTGGGTTCTTCCTATGGTTCTTGGATTCTCAGTTTGGGTGCAGTTTCTTGGCCTTTATTGCGGTCTTGTTGGTTTTCTATGTGTAGGACATCTTTAAGAATCTTTTGTAGGGCTGGTTTGGTGGAGATGTATTGTTTCAATTTTTCTTTGCTATGGAAGGTTTTTATTTGGCCTTCAGTTATGAAGGAGAGTTTAGCTGGGTACAGTATTCTTGGTTGATAGTTGTTTGTTTTTAGGGCATGGCATACATCATTCCAGGCTCTTCTTGCTTTGATTGTCTCTGCTGAGAAATCTGAGGTGATTCTAATTGGTTTCCCTTTATAAGTGATTACCCTTTTCTCTCTGACAGCTTTAAGGATCTTTTCCTTGTTCTGAGTTGATCCTGTGTGGATTATTATGTGACGGTGGGATGTCCTATTCTGGTCTGGTCTATTTGGGGTTCTAAAGGCTTCTTGTATCTGGACAGGCCTATCTTTTTGCATGCTTGGGAAGTTCTCTGCTAGGATCCTGTTAAACAGATTTCCTAGACCATTAACTTCTGTTTCTAGGTGCTCCTCTACACCCATTATCCTTAGATTAGGCCTTCTGATGGTGTCTTCCAGGTGTTGGATAGATCTATCATATTTCTTGGACTTGTCTTGGATGGTTGTATGTTCTTTCTCTATAATATCTAGGCTGTCTTCAATCCCTGAGATTCGATCTTCTGCATGTTCTAACCTGCTGTCAAGACTCTCTACTTTGTTTTTTATCTCTTTTCCTTCTAGTTGGTCAGCTTTGATGGCTTCAAGTTCTTTGTTGAAGCTCTGTTTTAGGTCTTGTATGAATTTCTTTACTTCCTTAATTTGGTGTTCAGTGTTTGTCCTCAAATCACTTAGTTGATTGGTTATGGTTTCTTTGGGCTCCCATTCCTTCTGTTGGGTTCCATTCAGCATTCCCTTTGTGGTCTCCCTGACTTCCTTCATCTCTTTGTTAATGGATTCCATGAATGCCTTTAATGATCTTTGTGTGTTCTCTACCTGGTCTCTCAATTCCTGTATTACTCTTTGATTAGCTTCCTCCCGTTCGCGGGATTCCTGCAGATCTCTTTGAGTGTTCTCAGCCTGCTCACGCCATTCCTCCCTTTCTCTTTGAGTATTCTCAAGTTGTTCACGCCAATCCTGTATCAGTTTTTGAGTAGCTTCCTCACGCTTATGATATTCCTGTATAAACTTCTGGGATGCCTCCTCTCTCTCCCTATCACGCTCATACAGAGTCCTTTGTACGTTGTCAAACTTTTCATTTATCATGTTTGCCAGCAGTGTTTGTAGAGCTGTTTGGGAACTCTCCTCTGGATTATTCATTATCTGTTCTAACCCCTGATTATCAGGATTGGGAATTGAGATACCCGAATTTGCCATTTTTCTTGTGTTTTTCCGGCTTACTCTGCCCATTTGAGATGAAGATAGCACCAGTTTTGTGCTAGAACACTATCTTAAGGCAACCATCAACCAAAGTTTGCATTTGTACAGTCAATAGTCTACAGATACAATCTAGTTCAACAGATACATCTATTCGACATCAAACAGCTATATGTTAAAGGACTTTGAACCGCAGAGAAGAATTTGGAAAACCAGAAATTATTAGGGTTAGGGAGAGATGTGGGTAAAAAATAGGAATAGATTGGTGTGGGAAGGCACAGGGAGGGTTAACTATGTCCTAATCACAATGCAGGAAATAGGTTGGGTAGGATGCAAGTAGAGAGAGAGAGAAAAGGGAAGAAAGGGAAAGAGGAATGAAAAGAGACCAGAAAAAAAATAGAGACGTAAAAATTAATGTTATTTTAGAGATTAAAAGACCATCTATTTATAGAGGGATATGAATATGTTGAGAGAAAGGGAGGGACATAGAGGAGATGAGAAAAACTTTTAAAAAATGCTTAAAATATTATATAGGTATAAAGAGGTAGTACTGTTATTAATGAATTTAAGTCTCAGAGGTTTTGAATTGAGTAATAAGTTTGTGGATTAAGTGTGTACACAATGGGGTATAGGGTCTACTGGTTAACTACGGGTTTATCTGAGGATGTGCAGGACAAGAGTTAAGTCACATAAAGGTGAACAAAGAGGAAAAGTTGGAAAGGATAGGAAAGTGAGAAGAAAAGATCAGAAGTTCAGTAGAGCTAGAAAAAAAAAACAAAAACAAAAAGATAATTAAGAATGAATGAAAAAGAGAAAGAAGACAAGAAAAGAAAAGAAAACACACATTCACGTATTCCTAAAATAAAAATTATAAGAGGAGAAAAAAAATTAATGGAAAACAATTATTTTTTCAGAAGAGGCAAAAATTAAAGATTAATAAAAGTTTTAGAAAAGCAAAAAAAAAAATTTTTTTTATATATATATAAGGTAACAAAAAACGAAAAAAAAAAACAAAACAAGAAAAAGAAAAGAAGAAGAAGAAAAAAAAAAAAAAAAAAAGTTCTTTGATTTTTTTTTTTTTTTTTTTTTTGGGAGGGGTGGGAAGAGTCCTGTATCTCCCTTTTGTCTGTAACCAGAGTCTGGTTGGAGTCTCTGGTCAGCTTGAGGTCCTGTGGCTTGATTGGTTTCTTAAGTCAGTTTGTTGGAACAGGCAGAAAAATGCTCTGCTTTACCCAAGATTTTGAGATCCCCCTCCCAGGTTAGTTTACTGGGAGGGTGATCTGCTTTGAGAATCACAAAAGAGGGGGATGCAGTGATGGGGCTAGGTTCTGGGTAGAGTTGAGGTCTTTCAAGGAACAGTAGCTTTTCCCTGGGGCTATTTTGTGAAAAAAAAACTCACAGCACCCAGCCTGGAGCCATTCTCAGGGTTTCTGTTTTTCAATTGATTGTGGTGGCTGCTAGAGGGAGGGGCAGCCTCTGGCTCTGGCCACCCAGCGAGGAGAGCCACTCCAGTGGCTGGTGCCTGAGCTGGGCGACCCCTCCCTGGATGGAACTGAGTCTGTGAGGTCACCTCGCCGCCAAGTTCCCGTGAACTGCCAAATGACTAGCTCTATTCCAAGGCCTGAGCTGGAGCTAGCCGCTCCTCCGAGCTTTGTTGGTATCCAAGATGGAGATCACCGGTGCTGGGGGGGGGAGGGGTGGCCTTCCCTCCTCTGCTCCCAGAGGAGGAGTGAGGAAGCGGGGCTTCTACTCACGCGGAGTCTTGGATCCCGGGTCGTCTCTGGTCTGCAAAGTGCAGGATGAAGTTGTCCGCTCCTTGTCGGTTCTTGCTGGTGTTGAGTAGAATCCGCTCGCCCGCTGCGTCTGGCTCCTTCGTCCCGGACTCTCTGTGTGAGCGCTCAGGTATGGCCGCGGCTGTGGTCGCCGCTGCGTCCCTGCCGCCGCAGCAGCAGCTGCTGGCAGACGCTCAGATGTGTCTGCTTGGCTTCCCCTCTCTTGACTAACTCTCTGTCCTGTGATGGCACACTTGGTGTGATTCTCTGGCTTGGGACTGTTCACTGGAACTCTGAAACTGTTTTCTATGCAAGAGCTTGTTCAGATTCCAGCTTCTCCTCCGCCATCTTCCCGGAACTCCGGTCTTGTTGGTTTTCTATGTGTAGGACATCTTTAAGAATCTTTTGTAGGGCTGGTTTGGTGGAGATGTATTGTTTCAATTTTTCTTTGCTATGGAAGGTTTTTATTTGGCCTTCAGTTATGAAGGAGAGTTTAGCTGGGTACAGTATTCTTGGTTGATAGTTGTTTGTTTTTAGGGCATGGCATACATCATTCCAGGCTCTTCTTGCTTTGATTGTCTCTGCTGAGAAATCTGAGGTGATTCTAATTCTCCCAGGCAATTTTAACTTTTATTAATAGGCTAAGTTGTTAAAAAGTTTTAACAATTAAAATTTAACTGTCATAACTTTAATACTCTTTTGAAATTTTTTATCAGAACCGTGAATTCAACATTCAGGTAACTCTTTAGCACCATGGGTGAAGGCAAAGCTCACTCTCCTTGTGGAAAAGAAATTCAGTCTAGAGTTCGCAGAGTCTGAATGAAGGCCATGCAAAGGAAAAATATTTCTACATATGTGTAATATATGTTTACTTGTGTATGTTTATTACATATTATGATTTTTATTAATTATTTTGTATTTATTTTATTTTTTACTTGATTTATTTATTAATTGTTTGTTGTATTTAGTGTTATTACACACATAATATTTAGTACATTTTGTATATCTATTATCAAATTATACACAATAATTTAGGACATTGACTAATTTTTCATTAATACATTTTTAAGTGTTGAAACATGATATATAATTTAATGGAAGCATTTGTCAGTCTTCACATGCTTAAAGTCTCTCCAAATATGAGCTTTGTCTTATTTGTCTTTGGACACTTCCTACAGGCATTTTTTAGATGATTTATACTCACAAGCCTTTTCTTGAGGATAGGCAATTTGAGGGATAAAATTCAAGGCTGGGGCTAGAAATGTGTCATATTGGTAGAGCTTGCTCAGCATGCATGAATGCCAGGGTTTGAATCCTCAGTGCCACATACTCAGAAAAAGCCAGAAACTGTGGAGTGGCTCACGTGGTAGAGTGCTAGCCTTGAGAAAAGAAGCTCAGAGACAGAACCCAGCCCCTAAGATTAAGCCCCAGGATTGTCAAAACAATAGGCCAGATGCCTGTGGCTCACAACTGGAACCCTGGCTTTTCGGGAAGCTAAGATTTGAAGACCACAGTTCAAAAACAGCCTAGGCAAGGAAAGCCTGTTAGACTCGTATCTCCAATGAACAAGAAAAAGAACCCACCTGACGATGTGGGTCAAGTGGTCGAATGTTCACCTTGAGCTGAAGGGCTCAGGGACCGATGCCCAGGCTTGAGCTGGAGGCACACAAATGGAAAAAAAAAGTGAGGGTTAATCAAATTACTTTCCTTATTTGCTAATTAGGAGAACATTGTATGTAAAATGAATGCTGGTGTACACCAGAATTGGAGTCAGAGCTCAAGGTTCAATTGTAGCACATCCATATGCCCAGCCTCTCAGATTCTAGCATTATAAACTTATGTCCTACAGGGTTCTGAATGGTCCATTGTTGAAAGGCTCTCCAAGCCCCTTGTGATAAGCAGTGGACTTGTATTGTCAATGTCATTACAGTTCTGAACCTAGCAGAGCACCCGTAGCTCATGCCTGTTACCCAAGCTCAGAAGGCTGAGGTCTGAGGATCTCAGGGTAAAGCCAGCCAGGACCGGAAAATGTATGACACTTTAACTTCCACTTCTGAAAGGTCAGATGTTCAAGAGCTTCTTGTGTTTCCTTTGGTGATGAGAAGTTACTTGCACTCTAAATGTTTTTAGAGTTCTCGAGCTATAGAAGCAGGAAAAAACATTATTGACCCATCATGTGTTCAAATGAAGTTCTCAGGATCCAAACCCTAGCCCTGTTAGCATGATGAACTCCAGTGTAACACTGTATTTGAAGGACAGAAAACAGTTGCAAAAGCCAGGCTAGGTGAAGAGATCTATGCCTGCAGGATTAGGCGACAGAATGTACACACTCAACAGGGATGTGAGTTGGAAAACCACTTCATTCATTCCAGGCACAGACAGCATTGTGGGGAAACCTGAAATATTTATTAGAGTTACACCATGGTCAGGCTTTTCTCTGCCTCTTCAAACAATGACTAATTAACCTTCCTCCCTCAGGTGATGGGAGCCTCAGCCTATCTTTAGGTTAACAATAGAGCACAAATTTAGTGGGGAAGAAGGGAGGAACAGAGCAGAAAAACCTTGCCATCTGGTCTTAAGGAGTGGGTTTTTGACCATCCATCTGTCAGATTTGAAGACCCTTCTTCTACCTCTGCCAGTCTTTTCTCCTTCCTTCATTCTCCACATCATTAATGCAAGTCCCCAGTCCAAGGAGAGGCAGGGCCCTTTCTCTTCTGTCGCCAAGCACCTGAGTTAGAACCTGGCTCTGCCCACTTGACTCTGGGGCCCTCAGTTGCCTGAGAAGTGGGAAAGAGACAGTCTTCCTGCTCTGTGGTTGTGTGAAGGCGATGCTGGTGGCCTGGCACACTGCAGAAGGCCTCATGACTGGGACTGATTCCCTTCTTTCCTCCTGACATCCAAGACCATATTCATCTCTCATCTTTCTATGTATCTAGTATCTATCTATGTATCTATCTATGTGTCTATCTATGTATCTATCTATGTGTCTATGTATTTATGTATCTATGTATCTATGTATGTATGTATCTATCTATCTATATTTATCTGCCTGCCTGCCTACCTACCTACCTACCTACCTACCTATCTTTTTGCCTGCACTTGGGTTGAACTCATGGCCTGGGCACTGTATGCTGCACTCTACAACTTGAGCCAAAGCATCAATTCTGGCTATTTCTGTGAATGTCTATTGAGGAATTGAACCCAGGGCTTCTTGCATGCTAGGCAAGCACTCTCTCACTACTCCACATTCCCAACCTCCTCTTCTTTTTTTCTTTTTTGAATTGTTTTTGGGTCTGGTCATAGGGCCTAAACTCTGGGCCTGGGCACTGTCCCTCAGCTCTTTAGCTCAAGGCTAGCACTCTATCACTTGAGCCACAGCAAAACTTCCTGCTTTTTTTTTCTTTTTGCTTATTTGGTGCTGAGCAATCAATCCCAGGGCCTGGTGCAAGCAAGGCAAGTGCTCCCCCACTGAGCTACCTTCCCAGCCCCACCCCTTATCTTTTTCTTCGTGGTAGTTTTTACATAAGTATGCTACCATTTTACTTCCCCATGTTTAATTTTCTGAATACTGGTTACTTCTGAGAAACCTGATTTTTTCTTCCCCTGCCTGGTTTGTGACTGTTCCTGCATTGGCCTCATAATAAAATGTAAATAAAGGCTGCTGTGTGTGACCTGCTTTATCCAGATGTCTGCACAGATTTCTGTGTATGTCTTTTTGTTGCCAGTCCCGGACCGCTGACTCAGGATCTGGGCACAGCCCATGAGCTGCTTTTGCTTAAGGCTAGCCCTCTACCACTGGAGCCATATGGCTCTACTTCTGGAAGTTGGACAGGTGTCTCAAGGACTTTCCTGCTTAGGGTGACTTTGACAATGATCTTCCTATCACAGCCTTGTAAGTATCAAGGAGGACTGCTGAGAGCCAATGGTGCCTGCTTAATCACTGGTCTTGCTGATGTTCTTAGATAGACCAGTGAGTTCCCTATGCTGAGGTTAATGTGGTGGGAGCTGGATCCCACAGTTGGAATCATGGTCCTGCCACCTCCAAATGGCAGGAGATCCTAAGAAATACATTCCTGTCTAAATGAATACCAATGGAATGTCATGTATGTTATGATTTAATGGGCACTTCTTGAATGATTCTAGGATAAAATTATACATACACACACAAACATATAAATATGTTTGTGGGGGACTGAACTCTGGGCCTGGGCTCTGTCTCTTAGTTCTTCAGCTCAGGGCTAGCACTCTACCACTTGCACCACAGCGCCACTTCTGGCTTTTTTCTTTTTGCTTATGTGGTGCTGAGGAATCGAACCCAGGGCCTCATGCATGCAAGGCTAGCGCTCTAACACTGAGCCACCTTCCCAGCCCAAAATTATACACAATTATATTATGGTACTCTGATCCGTTTTAATTAATAAGTTATGAAGCATTTAAACAATCACATTCATTAAATGGAGGCATAATGAAATACCTAAGAATTGGGCGTCACATAGTATAGAGATACCATATTTTTCTGCCAGGACTTTCTTTCGTTAATTGGAATATACCATTTTCTGAATGTAGTTTGATATATGAAACTAGGATATATTATACCTGACCAGAAAATCAATTATTCATACATTTTTATCACAAATGCTTATAGCAAAATGTAGAGGTAAATCCAAATTATGTATATTTGAAGGCAATGCTTGGTTAGTCCTCTTCTCACATTCCCCATTCCCTTGATGAGAGTAATACATATTGTAAGGAAATGCTTAGAATGTTTTGGAGAAATAGGTTGACTTTAAACCAGTGAGTTACTCTATGTTGTATGTTGTTTACTTATATCCTGAAAAGGTAAGTTCTTACTTCATCATTTTCCTTAGGCTTTATACTCAGATTTAATCTCTGATGGATGACAAATAAAGATATAAACATTTTTTAACAGTGGCTAAATTTAGGATGAGGAATCTAGGTACAATGGTACTCATGCAGATACTTCTCATAAGTCATGGGACCATGATATCAAAATGTTAACCAATGCTAACTTGTGTCATGCTTATGAAATTTTGTGTATTATAAACAGTGGTTATTAGATTTTTTGTAATTAACATCATTTTATTGGTTAGGAACTGAAGTGAGTCATTATAATCAGAACAAAATTTAAGGAGGCATCCTAAATTAGTTAATAAGATATACATCATGTAACACAATGCTTTAAAAATGCAAGCTAATTGAAATAATTTATAAAAAAAATCAACATTTTCAATAAATATAGAATCATTGTGGCTGATTTTTCTTTTACTCCAGTTGCAATACAGCTTACATGATGACTTTTCGGGTTATATGTTTAGTTAGGTTTTGATATTTAGTTGGAGAAGTTCTGTTCTTTTATATATTCATTTGTCAGATCAAAGAGGAAATGAATTGCATGCCAAAGTCAACATCCATAATAATGTTACAGATGTATCCTGCTACTTTGCCAATGTTTCAAATCAACTCGAGGAACTTGGGTCTTTTTATTTGGATCTATCTAAATAGGTATTCAATTTTGTCAGTACTAGACAGATTATTTTCCAGAAACTACTTCTCTCTTTTCATAGATTTTTAATTTAATTTATATCATGTGTTGATGTTTTCCTTTAGATAAGCCACATTCAGTCTTCTACAAAGTATAATTTGGAGTAGTTTCAAATTATATACACTCATGTACACTGCTCAGATTCTGTTATTTACATATTTTTTCTTGTTAAATAAGTAGGAATTAGTTCTCAATATGGATACTATTAGACTTATTCGTTGCATTTCTGAATTTTTTAAGTATGTCATGACTTTGTTATTTTATTCTTTTAGATATGTGCAGGTCTCACTCCGCATGCAGTCACATTTGTTTTAAACAATTTGATCCCTTCAATGGATTTGCTATGTTAGGTTCATTTTGATGAATTTAATTACAAATTAACACAACCGTTTTTCTTAGACACAGTTATCTTTATGGCTCTACTCCAATTTAACATGTAATTGAGGTTTTAGTGCTTAAAATAACTGGGCACAACCTGTTTTTGTTCCTGGGGGAGTTCTACTTTGTTGGTTGTTTTTCCAGTTGGGGCGACTTCAACATATGTTTGCATTCTATTTCAATTGTTTTGTGTCTATATTTTGTTTCATATAAGGGAAAGTATAAAAAAAAAAGAATCAGTGATTTAGAACTTTTCCAAATAGAGTTATTAGAGAGACACTTGAAATTTTGTGACAACTGGGAATGGGCAGGTCTTCATAGTGGACGGGGTAGCAGAATAAAAGACATTGTGTGACATGATTTGAATTCTTCCTCCTCTTGCCTCACTATTTCCAATAGTATTACTTCAAGGTCTTTTGTGGAAAGAAAATAATTTTGTGTGTATGAACTCTGAATTTTTGGTTCAATTGGGACCCACTACACATTCATATTTGATTTTAAATCTAAAATCTTCTTTCTTTCATTTAAAAATCACAGATGTGAATTTATAATGCTAAAATAACATCTACTAATTTATCTCAAATGGTCCAAACTATTTTCGCTTCAAACTATATGTAATATAAAGTGTAATAATAATTGTGAGTAATAGAGTATATAATAATTGACTTTGGGGAAAGTCAATTACAGTGGATTTTTGTGAGATACTGAGTACTAGTAAAACATATTTGATACTATTAAAAATTCACAGTTACATCTAAAAATAATTCATAGTTATAAACTAATGCTGAAAAAGTAAGATAATTTATTGGAAAAAGATAAATTTGCTTTTTTTTTAATCGTCTTGAATCTGCGCTTTAGTGGCTCATACCTGTATTCCTAGCTACATAAAAGTCTGAGATCTGAGGATAGTGGTTCAAAGCCAGCCTGGGCATAAAAAGTCTGTGAGACTCTTATCTCCAATATATCTCTTGAAAACTAAAAACAGCACTGTAACTCAAGTGGTACAGTGGTAACCTTGAACTGAAGAGCTAATGGACAGTGCCAGGCCCAGAGTTCAAGCCCCAAGGCCGACAAAAAAACTTGACATGATTTTTACTTTATTATTTCATGATATTTTTATTGTGAAAATACATACAGAAGGTTTATAAGTACTTGAACAAGGTAATGAGTAAATTTCTTATCAATCATTATTGTCTTCTCCTTTGTTTCCCCTTCCCATCTCCCCTTCTTCCCGCCTAAAGCCGCACCAAAGTTGGAAAGTTCGTTTTTGGACATAATGTCTTCTACATGTCATTGTTGCAATGGGTCCACCTGTATCCCAATTTGTTTTTACCTTGCCCTCCCCAAATTATACCCACATCAAACACAGTGAAAACAAGGGTTATACCGTGGGGGAGAAGCATGGAAAGCAACAAAGAAATAATCTTATAATCATGCTAGAAACAATAGCAAGGAAAAAAAAAACCATTTGAGTCTTTATCTTGGTGTTCATTTCACCAAACATCAACCTGTCTGACAGTTTCTCTTTGTCTTAGACATATACTAGTTTTTGCAATTAAGGGAAACCATAGGACCTACGTTTCTCTGGGCCTGGCTTACTTCACTTAATATAATTTTTTCCAAGTCTTTCAGTTTCCTAACAAATGTGGCAATGTCATTCTTTCTGATGGAGACATAGAATTTCATTGTGTATATATACCACATTTTCTTGATCCATTCGTTTGGTTCTGTATCTTAGCTATGGTAAATAATGCTGCAGTAAACATAGTTGTGCTGGTAGCTTTCATATGGTCTCGTGTGTGAACATCTGGGTAAATGCCCAAAAGTGGGATTGCTGGGTCTTCGGGGAGCTCTATGTAGAGTCTTTTGAGGAACCTCCATACTACTTTCCAAAGTTGTTGAACAAGTTTACAGTCGCACCAACATCTCCTGCAGCTTCTCTTGTTATTGGTTTTATTATAGCCATCCTAAGTGGGATGAGGTGGTATGCCAGTTTTTAGATTTGCATTTCTTTTATGGCTAGGGAGCTTGAGCATTTCTTCATGTGCCTATTGGCTATCCTTCCTTCCTCTTCAGAGAAGTTTCCCTGTAAGCCTGTAGCCCACTTATTTATTGGGCTGTTGTTTCTTTGAAGATTTTTTGTTGGGGGATTTAATGTTTTGAGTTCGAGGTATATTTTAGATATGAGACCCTGTCTGTTGTATTTCCAGTGAAGATCTTCACCCAATCCGTGGGCTTTCCTTTGAACTTGCTAGCTTTGCCCTTTGTCATGTTGTGTTTCTGGGTCGCTATTAAAATTTCAGCCTGTGCCTAGGAGACCTAGGATATCTCTTATTTTTCCTGTAATGTTTAGTTTTCTACAAATGATTAACCAATTATGCCAGCACCATTTACTGAAGAGGCTGTCTGTCTTACCTTCTATTTTTTTAGCTACCTTCTCAAAGATTAGGTGGCTATAGATCTGTGGGTTCATTTCTGGGATTTCAATTATATGCCCTTGGTCCTGGGGTCTCTTCTTGTGCCACTACCAAGCTACTTTGATTACTATCGCTTTGTAGCAGAGTTTAAAATTTGGTATTGATATTCCTCCAGCACTCTTCCGTTAAGGATCATTTTTACTATAGGGCATCTTTTATTGTTTTATATAAATTTTTAGATTGCCTCTTCTATTTTCTTGATGAATGAGTTTGGAATATTGATAGGTATCACATTGAATTTGTAAATAGCCTTGGGAAGTCTTGCCATTTTCACGATGTTGATCCTTCCAATCCAGGAGCATGAGAGGCTTTTCCACTTTCTAAATTCTGATTTGGTTTCCTTTTTCAGTTTTTTTATAGTTTTAATCATAAAGATTCTTCACTTCTTTGATTAAGTTAATTCCTAGGTATTTTATTTTTTGTGGGGCTATTTCGAATGGAGTTGCTTTCCTGATTTCAGCCATGCTTTTCTAATTGTTGGCATACAGAAAAGTCATTTTTTTTTGAGAGTTAATTTTCTACCATGCTACTTTGCCAAAGTTTTGAACCAGCATGAGTAATTTGGGAGTGGAGTCTGTGGGATTCTTTACATACATGATCATGTCATCTGCAAAGAGGGAGAGTTTTACATCATCTTTCCCTATTTGGATGCCTTTTATGTTTCCCTCTTGTCTATTGCTCTAGCTAGGTATTCTAATACTAAATTGAGAACTGCAGAGAGTGGACATCCTTGTCTCTTTCCTGAGTTAAGAGGAAATGGCTTTAGTTTTTCATCATTAATATAATGCTGGCTGGAGGTTTGCCATATACAGCCTTTATTATATTGAGGAATGTTCCCTGGATTCATAGTTTTTCCAGAGTCTTCATCATAAAGGGGTGTTGTATCTTGTCAAAGCTTTTTCTGCATCTATTGAGATAGCCATTTGGTTGTTCCAAACCGCTTGTATTTTTTCCTTGTACTAAGAATACTGACTCATGCCCGGTGTCAGTGACTCACATCTATTATACTAGCTACTCAGGAGGCTGAGATCTGAGGATCACAGTTCAAAGCCAACCTGGGCAGGAAAAGTCCATGAGACTCTTATCATCAATAAACCAACAGAAACCTGGAAGTGGCACTATAACTAGCCTCGAGCTGAAGAGCTGAGGGACTGTGCCCAAGCCCAGAGTTCAAGGCTCAGGACCACCACCCACAACACCAACACCTCCACCAACAACAACAAAAAGAATACTGACTCCAAAACAATAGTATTAAGCAGTCTGAAAGATAGGCTAAAATCTAACTTTTTATTATTATCTTAGATACCAATAGCTTTCTAGTCCAATGAGCCATGAGCCCTCAGAATGTTGACCAAATTTCTTAGTTTATTTACACAATTATAATAAGTAGGTATTTGTATTTTCTCATCTATCTTTCTTTCATTTCACCACAGAATCTGTATATATCCTTTATGTTATACTTGAAAACCAATGCCTTTGGAAGATATTTCTTAATTGGTGTATATTAATTGTATGAAGAAATCTTGCTGAAATACTTTACACACTCCCATATTGATCAAGGGCCTGATTAACCCATTTCTGTCTTGCTCCATTTCCATTGCCCTTTATTTTTCAACTGTTTTCTGTGAATATTTTGTGCTATCTTCAAACACAGTCAAAATGTATTAAAGTGCTGTTCACCCACTGTCATTGAAGATTATACAATGTTGAATATAAAAGCAAAAATATAAATACATGGAGACATATATTTTTTGTTGATTGGAGGATACAATTGAGCAATTTTATGTAAAATCTAGATTTGAAGCATTCTTCAGGTATAGGATTTGCAAATATTATATCCTTGACTATGGGTACACTTCATCATCATTATCATCATCATCATCATCATCATCATCATCATCACTATTAGAATTACTACTATTACTTTTTAACATGCATGTATGGTCTTGGGGCTTGAACTCAGGGTCCCTGAGATTTGTTGCAATTTGTTAACACTTTACCATTTCAGTCATGTCACACCTCTGGCTTTTTTGCTGATTAATCAGCGATAAGATTCTCAGAGACTTTATTTTGTGGGGGCTGGCTTCAAACAGCAATACTCAAATCACAGCCTCCCAAGTAGCTAAGATGAGATAAATGAGCTACTGCTCCCAAATTCTATTCACTATTTGTATATGAGCTTTCACAGACCAAATTTTTTTACACTTTCATTGAGTTCTACTATATCGTTTCCTTGCCTATGATTTTATTGCCAAATTTCAGAATGCTTCATCTCCAAAATTGTCAAGACATCTTCCTTTGCTTTACATTTACATCACTCTTTTTGTTTTATATGCCACGTTTTAATCCTGCTTGAATTTAATAGTTGAGTAAACTGTTAAGTTTAAGTCAATGTTTACTTTTTAATTCTCCCCAATACTGTCTAACCTATCACCACTTATTAAAGAGAATGTCATTCCACAAATGTTTGGTTTTACCCCTTATTAAATATTCCTTGATAGATACCTGAGACGCAGTCCGGGACGAAGGAGCCAGACGCAGCGGACGAGCGGATTCTACTCAACACCAGCAAGAACCGACAAGGAGCGGACAACTTCATCCTGCACTTTGCAGACCAGAGACGACCCGGGATCCAAGACTCTGCGTGAGTAGAAGCCCCACTTCCTCACTCCTTCTCTGCGAGCAGAGGCAGGAAGGCCACCCCTCCCCCCCCAGCACTGGTGATCTCCATCTTGGATACCGACAAAGCTCGGAGGAGCGGCTAGCTCCAGCTCAGGCCTTGGAATAAAACGAGTCATTTAGCAGGTCACAAGAACTTAACGGCGAAGTGACCTCACAGACTCAGTTCCATTAAGGGAAAAGTCACCCAGCTCAGGCGCCAGCCATTGGAGTGGCTCTCCTCACCGGGTAACCAGAGCCAGAGGCTGCCCTGCCCTCTAGCAGCCACCACAATCAATTGAAAAAAAGAAACCCTGAGAATGGCTCCAGGCTGGGTGCTGTGAGTTTTTTTTTTCACAAAATAGCCCCAGGGAAAAGCTACTGTTCGTTGAAAGGCCTCAACTCTACCCAGAACCTAGCCTCATCACTGCATCCCCTCTTTTGTGATTCTCAAAGCAGATCACCCCCCCAGTAAACTAACCTGGGAGGGGGATCTCAAAATCTTGGGTAAAGCAGAGCATTTTTCTGCCTGTTCCAACAAACTGACTTAAGAAACCAATCAAGCCACAGGACCTCAAGCTGACCAGAGACTCCAACCAGACTCTGATTACAGACAAAAGGGAGATACAGGACTCTTCCCACCCCTCCCAAAAAAAAAAAAAAATCAAAGAACTTTTTTTTTCTTCTTCTTCTTTTCTTTTTTTTCTTTTTATTTTGTTTTTTTTTTCATTTTTTTGTTACCTTATATATATATATAAAATTTTTTTTTGCTTTTCTAAAACTTTTATTAATCTTTAATTTTTGCCTCTTCTGAAAAAATAATTGTTTTCCATTAACTTTTTTTTTCTCCTCTTATAATTTTTATTTTAGGAATACGTGAATGTGTGTTTTCTTTTCTTTTCTTGTCTTCTTTCTCTTTTTCTTTCATTCTTAATTATCTTTTTGTTTTTTTTCTAGCTCTACTGAACTTCTGATCTTTTCTTCTCACTTTCCTATCCTTTCCATCTTTTCCTCTTTGTTCATCTTTATGTGACTTAACTCTTGTCCTGCACATCCCCAGATAAACCCGTAGTTAACCAGTAGACCCTATCCCCCATTGTGTACACACTTAATCCACAAATTTATTACTCAATTCAAAACCTCTGAGACTTAAATTCATTAATAGCAGTACTACCTCTTTATACCTATATAATATTTTAAGCATTTTTTTAAAGTTTTTCTCATCTCCTCTATGTCCCTCCCTTTCTCTCAACATATTCATATTCCTCTATAAATAAATAACCTCTAAAATAACATTAATTTTTACGTTTCTATCTTATTTTCTGGTCTCTTTTCATTCCCCTTTCCCTTTCTTCTTTTTCTCTCTCCCTCTACTTACATCCTACCCAACCTATTTCCTGCATTGTGATTAGGACATAGTTAACTCTCCCTGTGCCTCCCCACACCAATCTATTCCTATTTTTTACCCACATCTCTCCCTAACCCTAATAATTTCTGGTTTTCCAAATTCTTCTCTGCGGTTCGAAGTCCTTTAACATAAAGTTGTCTGATGTCGAATAGATGTATCTGTTGAACTAGATTGTATCTGTAGACTATTGACTGTACAAATGCAAACTTTGGTTGATGGTTGCCTTAAGTTAGTGTTCTAGCACAAAACTGGTGCTATCTTCGTCTCAAATGGGCAGAGTAAGCCGGAAAAACACAAGAAAAATGGCAAATTCGGGTATCTCAATTCCCAATCCTGATAATCAGGGGTTAGAACAGATAATGAATAATCCAGAGGAGAGTTCCCAAACAGCTCTACAAACACTGCTGGCAAACATGATAAATGAAAAGTTTGACAACGTACAAAGGACTCTGTATGAGCGTGATAGGGAGAGAGAGGAGGCATCCCAGAAGTTTATACAGGAATATCATAAGCGGGAGGAAGCTACTCAAAAACTGATACAGGATTTGCGTGAACAACTTGAGAATACTCAAAGAGAAAGAGAGGAATGGCGTGAGCAGGCTGAGAACACTCAAAGAGATCTGCAGGAATCCCACGAACGGGAGGAAGCTAATCAAAGAGTAATACAGGAATTGAGAGACCAGGTAGAGAACACACAAAAATCACTAAAGGCATTCATGGAATCCATTAACAAAGAGCTGAAGGAAGTCAGGGAGACCACAAAGGGAATGCTGAATGGAACCCAACAGAAAGAATGGGAGCCCAAAGAAACCATAACCAATCAACTAAGTGATTTGAGGACAAACACTGAACACCAAATTAAGGAAGTAAAGAAATTCATACAAGACCTAAAACAGAGCTTCAACAAAGAACTTGAAGCCATCAAAGCTGACCAACTAGAAGGAGAAGAGATAAAAACCAAAGTAGAGAGTCTTGAGAGCAGGTTAGACCATGCAGAAGATCGAATCTCAGGGATTGAAGACAGCCTAGATATTACAGAGAAAGAACATACAACCATCCAAGACAAGTCCAAGAAATATGATAGATCTATCCAACACCTGGAAGACACCATCAGAAGGCCTAATCTAAGGATAATGGGTGTAGAGGAGCACCTAGAAACAGAAGTTAATGGTCTAGGAAATCTGTTTAACAGGATCCTAGCAGAGAACTTCCCAAGCATGCAAAAAGATAGGCCTGTCCAGATACAAGAAGCCTTTAGAACCCCAAATAGACCAGACCAGAATAGGACATCCCACCGTCACATTATAATCCACACAGGATCAACTCAGAACAAGGAAAAGATCCTTAAAGCTGTCAGAGAGAAAAGGGTAATCACTTATGAAGGGAAACCAATTAGAATCACCTCAGATTTCTCAGCAGAGACAATCAAAGCAAGAAGAGCCTGGAATGATGTATGCCATGCCCTAAAAACAAACAACTATCAACCAAGAATACTGTACCCAGCTAAACTCTCCTTCATAACTGAAGGCCAAATAAAAACCTTCCATAGCAAAGAAAAATTGAAACAATACATCTCCATCAAACCAGCCCTACAAAAGATTCTTAAAGATGTCCTACACATAGAAAACCAACAAGACCGCAATAAAGGCCAAGAAACTGCACCCAAACTGAGAATCCAAGAACCATAGGAAGAACCCAGTTTTCGGAGCCCCCAAGAAGGTAGATAACATGGCAGGAACTCCCAAATACCTCTCAGTCCTATCTCTTAATGTTAACGGACTGAACTCTCCAATTAAGCGACATAGACTGTCTAGTTGGATTAAAAAACAAGACCCTTCTATCTGCTGCCTGCAGGAGTCACATCTTGCCCGTAAAAACAAACACATTTTCAATGTTAAAGGCTGGAACAAAATCTACCAAGCAAACGGCCCCCATAAACAGGCGGGAGTTGCAATCCTAATATCAGATAAAATAGACTTCAAATTGAAATTCGTGAAAAGAGATAAAGAAGGTCGCTACATACTAATTAAAGGATCTCTCCTTCAGGAGGATATTACAATTCTAAATATCTATTCGCCAAACAATGGAGCACCCAAATTTATCAAAGAAACACTACTTTCCCTCAAATCCCATATAGATCCAAAGACATTAATTGTTGGGGATTTTAACACACCACTCTCCCCACTAGATAGATCAACTCGGCAAAAACTCAACAGAGAAACCGCAGATCTAAACAGCTGCATAGATCAACTAGACTTAACAGACATTTACCGAACATTTCACCCAGCAGCATCAGAATACACGTTTTTCTCAGCAGCACATGGAACGTTTTCTAAAATAGACCACATTTTAGGCCACAAAGCAAACTTGTCTAAATTCAGAAACATTGAAGTTATACCTTGCATTCTCTCTGACCACAAGGGAATAAAGTTGGAACTCAACACCAAAAGCCACCAAAGAAAGTCCGGTATCACATGGAGGCTGAACAACACACTGCTGAATCATGAGTGGGTCATGGAAGAGATTAGAAAGGAAATTCAAATGTTCATGCTATTCAACAAAAATGAACACACAAAATACCAGCTCCTCTGGGACACAGCAAAGGCAGTACTCAGAGGCAAGTTTATAGCTCTGAGCTCCTACGTCAACAAATTGGAGAGATCTGAAACTAACAATTTAATGACACATCTAAACCTCCTTGAAAAAGAGCAGCAAGATAATCCCCAATCCAGTAGACGGAAAGAAATAATCAAAATTAAATCAGAATTAAATGAATTAGAATCCAAAAAAACTATAGAAAGAATCAACAAAACAAAGAGTTGGTTCTTCGAAAAACTTAACAAAATTGACAGACCCTTAGCAAATCTTATCAGAAAAAGAAGAGAACACACCCAAATTAATAAACTCAGAGATGAGAATGGAAACATCACCACGGAAACAACCAAGATTCAGAACATTATAAGGGAATACTTCTCAAAACTTTATGCTAATAAGTTCGAGAACTTGACAGAAATGGACCTCTTCCTAGCAAATATTGACATGCCAAAACTAAACCAAGATGAGGCAAACTATCTTAACAGGCCCATGTCAAGCATTGAAATAGAAACAGCAATAAGAGACCTCCCAGCTAAGAAAAGTCCAGGACCAGATGGTTTCACAGCGGAATTTTACAAGGCCTTCAAAGCAGAGCTCACACCAATTCTCCTCCAACTCTTCAATGAAATTGAAAGAGAAAGCTCACTACCGAACACATTCTATGAAGCCATCATAACCCTCATCCCAAAACCAGGCAGGGACTCATCAAAGAAAGAGAACTATAGACCCATTTCTTTGATGAACATTGATGCAAAACTTCTCAACAAAATTTTGGCCAACCGACTTCAACAATTCATCCAAAAAATCATACACCACGATCAAACAGGATTCATTTCAGGGATGCAAAGCTGGTTCAATATACGCAAATCAATTAATATTATTCATCACATCAACAGGAGCAAGAATAAGAACCACATGGTTATCTCAATAGATGCAGAAAAAGCCATTCGACAAGATCCAACACCCCTTTATGATGAAGGTTTTGGAAAAATTAGGAATCCATGGAACATTCCTCAATACAATAAAATCTGTATATGACAAACCTACAGCCAGCATTATACTCAATGGTGAAAAACTAAAGCCATTTCCTCTTAACTCAGGAACAAGACAAGGTTGCCCACTCTCTCCACTCCTCTTCAATCTAGTATTAGAATGCCTAGCTACAGCAATAAGACAAGATGCAGACATAAAGGGGATCCAAATAGGGAAAGAAGAAATAAAACTCTCCCTCTTTGCAGATGACATGATCTTGTATTTAAAGAATCCCATAGACTCCACTCCCAAATTACTCAAGCTGATTCAAAACTTTGGCAAAGTAGCAGGTTATAAAATTAACCCCCAAAAATCAATGGCTTTTCTGTATGCCAACAATGAGAAAAGTGTGGCTGAAATTAGGAAAGCAACTCCGTTTGTAATAGCCCCACAAAAAATAAAATACCTCGGAATTAACTTAACTAAAGAAGTGAAGGACCTCTATGATGAAAACTTTAAAATCTTGAAAAAGGAAATCAACACAGAACTTAAAAAATGGCAAAACCTCCCATGCTCCTGGATTGGAAAGATTAACATCGTGAAAATGGCAATACTTCCCAAGGCTATCTACAAATTCAACGCAATACCTATCAAAATTCCACCCTCATTCTTCAAGGAAATAGAAGAGGCAATCCAAAAATTCATATGGAACAATAAAAGACCCCGAATAGCAAAAACGCTCCTCAACGGAAAGAACACTGCTGGAGGAATATCAATACCAAATTTCAAACTCTACTATAAAGCCATAGTAATCAAAACAGCTTGGTATTGGCATAAGAACAGACCTCAGGACCAATGGAATAGAATTGAAAACCCAGAAATGAACCTACAGACCTATAGCCATCTAATCTTCGATAAGGGAGCTAAAACAATAGAATGGAAGACAGACAGCCTCTTCAGTAAATGGTGCTGGCAAAACTGGTTATCTACATGTAGAAAACTAAAGCTAGATCCTTATATATCACCCTGCACCAGAATCAACTCCAAATGGATCAAAGACCTTGAAGTCAAAGCAGACACTCTGAAAACATTACAGGATGGAATAGGAGAAACCCTGGGTCTCCTTGGCTCAGGCCGAAATTTTCTGAATAGAGACCCGGAAACACAACAAATCAAAGAAAGGCTGGACAAATGGGATTGTATAAGGTTGCAGAGCTTCTGCAGGGCAAATGACATAGCTAGCAAGATCAATAGAAAGCCCACGGACTGGGAGAAGATCTTTACTAGCCATACAACGGACAAGGGTCTCATATCTAAAATATACTTGGAACTCAAAAAATTAAACCACCCAACAACAAATCCTCAAAGAAACTACTGCCCAATAAGTAAGTGGGCGAAAGACTTAAAGAGAAGCTTCTCTGAAGAAGAAAGAAGGATGGCCAATAGACACATGAAGAAATGTTCAACATCCCTAGCCATAAAAGAAATGCAAATCAAAACAACATTGAGATATCACCTCACTCCAGTTAGAACAGCAAAAATCAAGAACTCTAACAACAACAGATGCTGGAGGGGATGTGGACAGAAAGGAACCTTACTTCATTGTTGGTGGGAATGTAAACTTGTTCAACCACTTTGGAAAGCAGTATGGAGGTTCCTCAAAAGACTCCACATAGAGCTCCCCAATGACCCAGCAATCCCACTTTTGGGCATTTACCCAAATGATCACAAACAAGGCCACACTAAAGCTACCAGCACAACTATGTTTATTGCAGCATTATTTACCATAGCTAAGACATGGAACCAACCCAGATGCCCCTCAGTAGATGAATGGATCAAGAAGATGTGGTATATATACACAATGGAATTCTATGCCTCCATCAGAAAGAATGACATTTCCCCATTTGTTAGGAAATGGAAAGGCTTGGAAAAAATTATATTAAGTGAAGTAAGCCAGGCCCAAAGAAACGTAGGTCCCATGGTTTCCCTTATTTGCAATATCTAGTATAGGTATGAGTCAAGCGGAAAAAGTCAGATAATGTGATGGTAGGAAAACGAAACCTCAAATATATATTTTAATGTTTTTGTTTCTTTCATGCATGTGTTTCTAACGCATTTATAAGATTATTTCTTTGTTGCTTTGTATGTCCCTCCCCCACAGTGTAACCCCCGCTTTCACTATATTTGATGTCAGTATAACATGTGGAGGAGATGGGGACAAACAAGTCATTTAAGGATTCAGGTGGACCTATTGCAACAATGAGAAGTACAAAATGTCATGTCAAAACCAGCTTTACAATGTCGGTGGGGGGTGGGGGGTGGGGGGGTATGATTGGGTGGGAGGGAGGGGGGAGGCTGGGAAGGGAGGTGAAGGGTAAACAAAGGAGGAGGCTGCAATGCTTGGTAAGAAATGTATGCATTATCCTGCCCATGCAATTGTAACCCCTCTGTACAGTATGTTCTCAAATAAAATAAAATTAAATTAAAAAAAAAAATGAGAAAGCAATGCAGTCAGAAAAAAAAAATATTCCTTGATAATATTTATATGGAGCTAATCGTGCCCACAGACCCATTGAGATGTATAATCTTTCCTCTACAAATATAACAATTTTACATTTACAGTTTAATATTGGACTGAGAATTACATTCCAGTTTATTTTTGTTTGTCAATGAGTCAAAGAGTGCTGTTCAGGTGTTTTTAGAAATTGTTATACACATAAATAAAACTGTGAAGCTGGGCGATGCTGGCTCATGCTTGTAATCCTACCTTCATAGGAGGCTGAGATCTGAAGATTGGGGTTCAAACCCAGCTGGAACAGGAATGTCTGTAAGACTCTTATGTCCAACTAACCACCAGAAACCCAGAAGAGAAGTGACACAGTTGCTCAATATGTAGAGAACTCACTTTGAGCTGAAGAGCATTGGGACAGTGCCCAGGCCCAGATTTCAAGCCCCATGAATGACCAAAAAAAGGGGAGGAGTGTTTATAAACAAAAACACTGGTCTGAAGCCTCAAAACAAGGACCCAGTCTGTGTGGACCAAACAGTCTCTAACATGAGGTTTTATTTAAATTAACAAGCATGATTTTAGATTTTGCAGAGTGGGATGATGCATAATCACAGGTAATGTCGGCTATGTCAGGTAATCCAATCTACTCTTTCACTGTTACTCAATAGCCAGGTTTCAACACAAATGACTACAATGAGATTGTACAAATAAGACTACGACTTTTCCCTCTCATGAAACAAAATTCTGTCAAATGATTTCTGTCTTCCAGCTGTTCACATATTTCTCACGATCTTTTCTACTATGTTGTCTTCATTATTTATGTTCATATTACCTTTTGTTGCTGTCTTGTGTGTATATGCCATTTTTAGGGATGGAACTCAATGTTTAATGGTCTTTCTTGAAGTTTTTGCTCATGGCTGATGACATTCTTTTCATGAGCAACATTCTCATCTGCTGCTTCTGGCTGGATAATTGGAGACAAGTTTTCACATTTTTGTCTGTTTGGGCTGACATTGAACTAAAGTATTCAGTTCTTAGCCTCCTGAGTTTCTAGGATTCAACACATGAGTGGCTAACACCAATCTTTGCTTTACTGTTATTTTAATTATGTGGTATCGGAAAGTGGAAGTATATTTGTGTTAATTGTGCAATTTTCAAATGCAAGTTTGAATCAACTTGATATAATGTAATTGTTAATCAAATTTAACAGTTAAATCAATAACTATTACACATTCCCACAGAAATATAATTGAAAATAAACGGCATGATTGTTTTCTTTTTTCTTTCTTTTTTTTTTAGGTCCAGTCGTGGGGCCTGAACTCTGGGCCTGGGCACTGTCACTCAGCTCTTCAACTCAAGGCTAACACTCTACCATTTGAGCTACAGTGCAACTCCCGGCTTTTTTCTTTTTGCTTATGTGGTGCTGAGGAATCAAACCCAGGGCCTTAGACATGCAAGGCAAGCACTCTACCACTGAGCCAACTTCCCAGCCCGCATAGTTGTTTTCTTAAAACAAGTAATAGAACCATGAATTTCTCTCACTTTACAAATCATGTTTTATAAAACTTTAATTAGCAGACTTCTATGACTAAAAGTAAATCTAATAATTGTGTACAACAAGAAGCAAGGCAATTATAGCTAAGAATAAATATTTTATCACAGCCAGAAGATAAGTTTTAGAGCATTCTCACTAAAAAGAACTGTTACATGCAGAAATTAATAGATATGATGTAGATTGATCATTACACAACGTATAAGTTAATGGGATTACCACTTAATACTTAACGAATATGTAAAAATATTTATGTAGGAAGGCGCCAGAGGCTCATGCTTTTAACCGTAGCTACTATGGAGTCTGAGAGCTGAGAAACATGGTTCAAAGTCAGCCTAAGCAGGAAAGTCCCTGACAATCTTATCTCCAATGAGCCAAAAAAAAACTGGCAGTGGCTCAAGTGGTAGAACACTAATCTTGAGCTGAAGAGCTGAGGGACAGTGTCCAGGTCCAGATTTCAAGCCCCACAACTGAAAATAATTAAAAATAAACAGTTACAAATAAACAATATTTTGACATAAATGTTAAAATATATATTCTAAAAATTTTCAAATCCTCACTAGATATAATAGTTTATATAAATATATGGAAGTGTTTTCTGGTTTTAGTTATTGAATCAATTGTGTAAATCACACATTTCTCATTCAATTCTTATTTATAAGTTTATATACTTATATGACATAAGTGTAATGTGATACGTGATAGGCAGTGCTGTTTTAGGAATCCCCCTTGGCATTCTAACATTAACACTTATCCCCTAAAATCGATATGCCCTCCAACCTTGTAAGAGGTTTCATCTCATTGGAGCAGAAAAGTATAAGCCATAATCATTGTTTGGAACAACTGTAACATTTTACATGTATTACACTTAGTTGAAGAACCAAAACATTCAAGTCATTTTAACCATGTCAGTAATAGCAAAATATCTTCTGAGTTTTTCAGTTTCTTAAAAGATGAAAATCTTTAATTATACATCTATTTATTTCTGCCTAATATCCTATATCTTAGGAAGATTTTTTTTGTGTAACCATGTGTTCCTGATTAGAAGACCGGAACAAAGGAAATAATGAAAATAGTGAAGGAAAATACTTGAAAACAATTAAAAAAGCAATCACAGACACTCTTGTTTTCACCAGTTTCAATGAAAATATACGTTAAAGTATGACGTTTTTGTTATCATTTAAAGAACAATAATTAAAATTTAATTAGCAGTGAAGAAGGGAACAGAAAACTATGCTTGAAGACAGCTTGACTTTGAAAAATTCAAAATAAGCATAATGGTTTTATCTTGTTTTTCGATGTAATTGCCATAAAAATAGAGAGCAGTACCCAAAGGCAAGAAAACACCTAAGCCAAAGCAGTAAATTTTGTCTATAAAATAATTGTGAGGGTCTGACAATTTCAAAGTCAGGCTTGCAAAGAGGAAAAGTTTATTTGCTTTAGTGTGAACAATAAAAATATAAAAATCCTTTATTAATGTTTTACATATCTTGACTAAGACTTCTCATGTTGGAGAAGAGGAAAGGCATGAAAATGTTCAAGACTGTTTGACTATTCATCAAGGTCATTCTTAATTATCAGCTATAACGATGTAAGTAGCCTTGGTTACTTTATTATCATGCTTGTTTATATTTAGAAGCATTATTTGTTGCTGGGTTATAAGCTGCAAAACCTTGAGTATTAATAAAGAGTCATTTCCTAATAGAGGAAAGTTGCTGCGTAAGCACACCTAAAATATCACAGACTTAGCATAATGGAAACTATTTTCTAGCTATATCACAATCTATAAGTGTAGATTTTTTGTTTCCCGTTGTTCCAGGGGACCCATTTTTGTTGTCTTCTTTCTCACCATCTCGTGATCCAATAACATCCTATTCCATCCTGGGATTGATTTATCTTACCGGAATCTCTAATTTCTGTTGGAAACTTAGGAAGGATAGAAAATTGAGTTTCTGTTTCTGTTTTACCTTATTTTTTTTTTACTTTAGAAATTGTGACTCAAAATGACAGTAATTATATTTATAATATTAGGAGACAGATTTCATTTCCATATTTTTACCCTATCCTTCTACATAACTTTGGTACTTTGAACCTCAAATGTGAAAATAAAGATAGAGAGCTTGTTATTTAAATATTATTTAGAATTTGAAGACTTCATTAATGCAAGGCCCTCAGTAGGATGTCCATCATACATGTGTACAAAGCCAGGGGCAACGTTTTCTTATTCTCATAAAGTAGGATATGTGGTGTCTCGGTAGTTGCATCAGGAATAGGCTGCAGCTGAGTGACTTTAGTAAACCAAATCTGCTTTAACAAATTTCTACAAGTTAATTGACTTGAATAATCCGTATTTATCATTTTACAGTTCTAAAGTACAGAAATCTAAAAGAAGTCTCACTAGATTAAAATCAAGGCACCAACAGAGCTAAAAGACTTTTAAGATGATTGTAGTGGAAAAGGCATTAACTTCCTGTTCCATTTTCCAGAAATTCAGAATCTGGGTTGTTGTCGTTTCCTTTATCTTCTAATGTGGCATCTTTACATCTTTCTGATGGTTCTTAGGTAATCATGTCCCCTTTGAACTACAGCTGGGATTTTAAGTACCCATTTGAGTTACACTTCCCCCATCTGATAATTATTCAGATTTGTGTTCCTTGGGTAATGAAAGGTGATTATTTTACAAATATATATATATATATATATATATATATATACACACACACACACACACACACACACACACACACACACACACACATATATATATATATATATATGTATATATATATATAATGCAAATCTACATTTGAGGGATTCGACATTTGGGGACGACAGATATTTTTATAAGGTATTTTACTGACTACCACAATGACTGTGTAGCATTCTTTCTACTGTAACCTGTTACTCGTTCATTTATTTTGAACACATCTTTCTTCAATGAAATATAACTACAAAAAATTAGTCCCTGAAAGCAATTAATCCTGATTAAAACATTGTCATGTACTAGAAATCCTAAATGCCAGAGAGCAGCTCCTGAAGCAGTTCTGGCACTATAACTTTTTATACATTCTGCTTACAATCTTCTCTTTTCAAGAGCAGTTGATTGTTATTATTTTGGTATTATGGTTAATATTTATTTGACTGCTATTTTTAAAGAATGCACCAACCAATACTGATTCTTTTTTCATAACTTTTTGTGTCTAATCTGTTTCTGAAACACAGCTATTTGAATTATATGAACTGCTTATTGAATTTGAATCAGTGTGGAGAGGAAAAGAAAAAAAGATGTCTCTGTGGGTATGTCACGTTAAAAATGTATATACAAGCTATTTATCTTAAAATTAGTCATTTTGCATTATGTTTAGATTCTGATAAAATTTAGACTCTCAACTCAAACAGTGTTAATGCAGTTTTATTTCATGTCTCCCAAAAGCAAACAACAAATTACTATTTATTTAAAATTTATTTCTTTTAAATTTCAAAATTATTATTCATTTAACTAACTCTTTTTTTAAAAAGTTTGCCAAGGGAAATGGTTTATTACATATTTAGAGTCATGTTCAGACTCTATAGTAGAAGCCAGAAAGAGAAAAAACATCATGCTTTTATTCTTCGTTGAGCCACACTGTTTTATTCACCTATATCTGAAAGAATGAAATTCTTTATTTGAAGCATTTTACTTGATATCCCCAATGTATCATTCTTCCTTTATGAATAGGAGAATTTGGTCAAAGGATGAGAATTCATACTAGAAAAAGGAGAAGAGGAAAAGAGAAGGAGAAATCTAGATATTTTGTTCTTCCTCATCTGATTAACTAGGTCTGGAGTGATTAAACCCATCTAGATAAAAAGATAACCTCAAAAGTGATCAAATAGAGAATACTTATTTATAAAAAAATTGTAATAATTTCCAACAGGAAATGTTATCTATTGGTGTAGTTCTTGTTTCATATTTATTAAATTCTGGTGGGTTATAGTCAACTATCATAAAGATATACAAGAATGGTAAGAAATTAACATCTTAAGAAATTAACATCTTAATATCATATTCTAATATTAGCTTAATTCTTCTTCTTGTTATATGTATGAACTTGCATGTGAGTTTTGTCTCAATTTCACATACTATATTCTTCCAGTATATAAGTTGAAAGAAGACTCCTTCTGGAAATATGCTATTTTTATAACTAAGAGAAACAAGTCAGCTGTTAGACACAGACAGTTATACAGAAATCTTCCCCCAGAAATAGACTTTGACCACTTCTGGTTCATTTTTGTAAGATGAGGTAAGTCACATGACCCATCTTTACATTGCAGAGTAGAGGTAAATCTCACCTACAGGAAGCTGATGCAGGACATAAAGTAATATGCCCATTTATGCAACACTTGAGATAAAGAGGGAAAGAAGAGAACTATAGTACAATCAATCATACTTGCTATCACAAGGCTCTGTAGGAAGGAAGCTATTATGTACCTTTGTTTCTAAAAGTACTGAGATCTTCAAATCATGAATTTTATGCTTGGATGTTACAAGAATTAGAGAACATTTTGATACTGAGATAGCATAAAATCTAAAAGAAAGCTGGAGTAAGCATTTCAGTACTAACTTTTGTTCTCAAGGAAAAGAAACCATTATATAGACAATACTTTACACTTTCTTACCTAGTATTTTTCCCAGAAATGGATTTTGATAATATATGTGACTATCCACCAGAATAAATTTCTTTATTTACATGCATCTTGTGCAGACAGTATAGTCAATTATATGTAAGTGCGAGTTTCATCAGTAGCAATTTTTAAAAATGCAAAAAATGTGGACAGGTGGCCAATATACATATTTTCCACCATCACTTTCTACATCCTCCTTCTTCCTTCCTAGGAATCACTCCCTATCAATAAAAAGGTTTAGATTTGGCTCTTGACATTGAAAATGGAAGCTGAATGCTATGGATGTCAGAGATGATGGTTAATAGTGTTTTACATAATAATGTCACTTGCAACAGCCGTACGAATCTTGCGGGGCTTAGCACTACTTCCTTAGAGATGTGATAGGAATGTCAACTTTACTTGACTTAGTATTGTTTTCCAATTCCTTTTCTACCACCTGGCCTAAATTATAATACATAGTAATGGAAGGAAAAAGTAATGCTGTCTTAATCAAGTCCCATTGCTACAATGAGATGTACAAGACGTTATGTTGAAAAACGAAGTTTACAACTTTGACAGGTGTGGAGGGAATCAGTGGGCAAGGATGGTAAGGGGAAGGAAGAGGCCACAATGCTTGCTAAGGAATGTATTAATTGCCTTGCTCATGTAATTGTAACCCCTCTGTACGATATTTTCACAATAAAAAACTTAATATAAAAAAGAAAGAAAGTCATTTAGCGTTCCGGGAACGTGGCTTAAAGGAACAGTTATTGCTTAGCATGCATGGAACCCTAGGTTCAATTCTTCAGTACCACATAAATAGATAAAGAAACACTGGAAGTAGAGCTGTGCCTCAAGTGGTAGAGTGCTAGCCTTGAACAAAAATAAAAGAGCTCAGGAACAGTTCCCTGGCCTTGAGTTCAAGCCCCAAGACTGGCAAAAAAGTCATTTAGCTAGTAAATGCAAAATAAAGAACCCATACTTGGAATATATTATTGCTCATTCTAACTGATATCTACCAATAGTCCTTAATTCATTTATTATACCTATATTTGAATACTGTTTAAAAAAACATCGTTGTATTAATAGGTTACCCAATTAATGCCAAGAATGTGCTTAGATATCAGGTTAAGATTAAAGCAGGCTTTTGAGTGGTCACTGCTAATCACAATGAGAAGGGTAGTCTAAGTGAGATTTGGAAATCTTTTTGGTAAGTCATGGCATCAAAAAGGCAGAGACTAATTAATAGTTTTGACAGAAGAGAAGGAATAACTGCAGATGGAAGGAATAAATGATAGTAATAACTATGTTATACCACAAACCGTTCTCGGAAACCATTTTTGGTTATTAAAGAGCTAGTTATCAACGAGGCTTATTCCACATTGCCTTTAGCATTTCAGCCACTTAGGCTAATTCCTAATCTCTGTGTGATAAATTGTATATCCTTCTATGCTGTTCTTTCATACCTGATCTCCATTTCTTTCTAAAAATCTCAGTCTTTTATATTTCTCTATGAACAATTTCTGATACTAAGTCAACAAACACAGACAGCAGAGGATGCTAATGTAAAAGTCCCATAAGACATGAGTCATTAATACAACAACATGGAAAAGGAGGATATATTTATTGCTACCTCAATTTTTCTGAAAAGCTGCAATGTCATAATTTGATTCAAATTTCCATTCTTTGTCTACATAGTGTCATTAATTGCACATAAATGCAAGTATAAGACAGATGCTGGGGGCTCATGCCTGTAATCCTTGCTACTCAGAAAGTTGAGACCAGAAGATTGTGATTCAAAGCCAGCCTGGTCAGGAAAGTCCAAGAGACTCTTATCTTTAATTAACCACCAAAAACCCTGAAGTGGTGCTCTACCAAAAGTGGCAGACTGCTCAACTTGATTTGAAGAGCTGAGGGACAGCGCCCAGGATCAGAGTTCAAGCCCCACGACCAAAAAAAAGTGCAAATATGACTTTAAGTTTCCCGAAAAGGAACGATGAAGTCAAAAGTAATCTTCCAAGCAGAAAAAAAAAATTCCAAAATGTTTCAGTGCACCTACTTTTGCTGAGTTATTTAAGTTATGGCTTCTTTGCTGGACATATTCTCTTCTTTTAAAAATTGTCAAATATTAGCTTTATAATAAACTTCATCTAATATTTCTTGGTTCAAAAGAGAAGTCCATACTGTTGATGTCACTTAGATTTATAGCTCTCAGTTCAAAGCCAACCCAGGCAGGAGAGTCTGTCAAACTCTTACCTGTAATTAAAAACTAAAAATCCAGAAGTGCAGTTTTGGTTCAAGCAGTAGAGTACTAGCTTATTGGGCATGTGGGGAGGAAAGATGACTCTACAGGGACAGGGTCCACCCTCTGGGTTTAAGCACCAGAACCAGCACAAACTAAACAAACAAACAAGCAAATGCAAAAACCCACATGTTTCTTTGGGACCATCTTTAAAGCACTGGTTTGAGAAGAGTCTCCTTTTGCTGATCATACTCACTGGATACTGCTTTTTTGGAATCCTTATTGCTGTAGAGAACTCAGGACCAGACCAAAGAAATGGGTAACTGACTCCTGCATCAGGAGAATAATCTCAGGAGTTAAATATCTGTGCATAAGTCACTTTAAAACTTCCATTATATTAAGTGAAGCAATCCAGGCCCAAAGAAACATAGGTCCCATGGTTTCTCTTATTTGCAATAACTAGTATATGTCTGAGTCAAGCAGAAAAGGTCAGGTAAGTTGATGTTAGGGGAATGAACCCAAAGATAAGTATTCAAATGTGTTTTTTTTGTTTTTTTTTTCCTTTCATGCAATTATTTCTATCATATTTATAGGATGATTTTTATGTTGCTTTGTATGTCCCTCCCCCACAATATAACCCATATTTTCATCATTTTTGATGTTGGTATAATTTGTGGAGGAGAAGGTGAAACAATCATTTAACTAGGGATACAGGCGGAAAAATTGCAACAATGAGATGTACAAGTTGTTATGCCGAAAAACAAACTGAACAACTTTGGTGGAGGTGGGAGGAAGATCGGGTAGGGGGAGAGGAGGAGTATGGGAAGGGAAGGGAAGGGGAAACAACGAGGAGGCAACAATGCTTGATATGAAATGTACTCATTATCTTGCCCATGTAATTGTAACTCCTCTGTACGGTATTCTCAAAATTAAAAAATTAAAAAAATTAAAAAAATTAAAAAAATTTAAAAAATTAAAAACAAAACCTCCAGGTCTTTGTTTCTAAAACAAAGTTATTTCCTTTTATTCTATGCTGGCCTTCAAATGGCATATTGTTACCTTTTGTAATACTCTGAACTAGAAGTTTACAGGCAAGTTTTGTATAAGTAATGGACACACTCGAAAAAGTCAGGGACAGAGTTTCCTTCAGACCTTAGATTCTTTTAATGTAACATAAAAAGGACAGCACAGATTAACTTGAACTTTGTCATTTCTCTGTGTTCAATTTCTCTTTGGGGATCAATTCCCACTTGCAGTAACAGTTCCTTCCACTCACTTCCATTAACAATCTATGGTGCTGCTCCAGATAAAATGAATGTGTTCTGGCTTCATTGAAATAGCACAAGTATATCTTTGGACATGAGGCAGCATGTGTTTCAGATATAACTTTGTAACGAGAAAATATGGGATTTAAATGGCTTATAAAACATTATCCATGTACACATGGCCATATAAGATGATGTTAAGTGAAATGGACCCCAAGATAGGGACACAACTTGCTTCTTCTTTCTTGCTATTGATTTTAATGTATCTAACATGTAGTATGTAAGTTGTTTTTGTTTCTCTTCTATTTTCTTCCTTCATAGGATAACCCCTGTTTTCACTATATTTGTTGTCAGCAACCTGCATATTGCATATAAATTTTTCTAATGTGGGGAAGGGAAGGGAAATAAAAAAATGCTGAATCCAGAAATGGAGAAGGAGAGACTGACCAGAACACATTTGCATTTTTCTCAATGTGCAATGAATGGCAGGGGAGTACTTAAGAAGCTCCTCATGTTTTCAGTTAGCTAGTACCACCTAAATTCCAGCACTAATCTTGATAAACAGATACAGAAGTTAGCTTGTTGTACCAGATTCACAGCTAGAGAGGTAGATGAGAAAGTGGAAGGGCTTGGTGTGAAAGCCACAGGTTGATATGAAGCAGAATTCAAAGGATGCGGAGATGAAGTGAGCTATGTGGAAGGGAAAGGAGAGGCAGCTGAAGAAGAAGAGCACCTAGAGAGAGAAGATAGAGCACGTTTGAGGCCACCTGGACATCAAGGTAACCCATCTGAGGTACAACAGTCTGGTTGTGCAGAGCCACAGAGAGAAGTTGGAAGAACATCAGCAAGTGCTCTTGCCCATTTCTCGGGAGCTCCCAGAATGACAGGGCAAGAATTGGTAGCTTCCCAGAGCACTGCTGCTGAGCATATCTCAGATCCCTTGCTACCATGATAATTGACATTGGAGAGGAGCAGCAAGAGTTCCATGAGGTGATTACAACTCACTATGTGTAGACTGTTCTGCAGCATTGTGGAGTGTGGTCTCTCAGGATGCTTAGGGCAAAGATCCTATAGCTGGTGTCAGAGAATGCAATCTACTTGGAGTAGACTTTGATAGATGGCACGTGCCTGAACACAACAAGCTGATAATGAGCTGCTAGAGGTAGTTTCCCTAAAGATCTAACAGCCAAAACTGGACAGGCAAACCCAGAGCTCTGCATCACATCAGGCCACCATGCCAATTGCTTCTACCATAGTACTGGCTACCCAGTTTGCACACCCATGACCTTGTTACCCTGATTATGCCCCCAATCCCTCACAAATTTTACTGTTTCACTTTGTCTATGCTTCCTTGTCCCTGCTAAACAGTTCTGGATACCTGTGTTAGCCACCCCAACCCTTGCAAAGCTGTTGCAGCTAACCAATTTCCTGACACTGGAACTCAGCAATTACAGTCACAGTTAACCTTTACCTTGTATCCTGTCTCTACTACTCTTTTCTTCTACCCATAATTCATAACATCGTGGTTCCAACCACCTGAACCCTGACATCCCTGTCTCCCCTGTCTCTGATACCCCATTCCCAAACAAAGCAAGGGAAGAATGGGCACAGAAAGTTGACTTGGATACTCCTCTTGCAGGCATATTGGGACAAGTTATTCCTCAGGTATTTAACGTGAGGGACTAACTTATGGTGAAAAGAAAACAGCTTAGTCAAAGTTGATTAAAATCCAAGAATATGACTTATAACTTATTGCTAGGGAAAGAAGGCCCTGCAGTGAAAGTTATGAGAAAGAAAATTTTACAAATAGTATTGGGAATGATGCAAAAGGTTGAGGTTAGTCTCTTCTACAAGTGGTCTGAATTATTTTATGACATATGATATGTAACTACATTGCATTTTAAAAATTATATGAAGATGCACATCTATGTGGTATTTATATTAATTGATGGAATAGTTACATAGGATCACGTTAATGATATTCAATAGTTTATGCTCTATGATATGCCCATGGGTCTGCCTTTGGAAATATGTATTGAGCTCTTTAACAACAAATGGTATTTCATTGTCAAATACTACAAGGAGATAATTCGTGCTAGTACCAAAATGAAAGCGGGAACAAGAAAACTGAATAAAGCTAAAAGTTTGAAGTGAGGGGGTCAGTGGTAAGGGCTATGATAAAAGAGAAATTCTTCACCGTGGAATCTTGGAAGAATACAATGTGTTTTATTGAATTACTAACTTTTATAACATTCTTAGAAAGCAAAACATTGTTTTTTATTCTTGCTATTTGGAACCTCTTTAATGAATAGTTTAAAAAATTATCAATACGACTTTGAAAATTCAATGATGTGAATTATCAGATTAACATTATACTCAAAATTGCCTTGAGATGTAGGCAGGCTGCATTCCTTTTCTATTAAATTAATGGAATGAGTTTCCTTTTGAATGGTTGGACAGTCCATGACACTTGTTCCAAAACAAGAAAATATACTGGAGAGAAAAAAAAGAGGAGTAGCTCCAGGAAGATGGCAGAGGAGAACCTGGAGGCTAAACAAGCTATCACCTAGAAAGCAGTTTTAGTGTTCCAGTGTACAATCCTAGGCGGGAGAATTACACCAATTGTGCCTTCCGAGTACAGAGAGTTTTGCCAGAAAGGGAAAATCCTGGCAAGGAAACAGATCTGAGCACTTGCCTGTAGCTGTGGCTGTGGTGGCAGTGGCAGTAGCAGTGGCCATTGCTGCCATACCTACTAAACAGAGAGTCCTGGACAAATGTGCCAGACACAGCAAATGATCAGATTCTACCCAACACCAGCAAGAGCTGACAAGGAGCAGGTATCTTCATCCAGCAGATCACAGACCAGAGACGACCCAGGAACAAAGACACTGGCATGAGTAGAATCCTTACATAATAACACCTTCTCAGGGAGCAGAGGAGGCAAGGTCACTCTTCCCCCTCCCCCTCCCCACTGTGCCACTCCCTGAGATCTCCATCTTTCATACTGGCAAAGGTATGGTTGAGAATATAGCTCCAACCCAGGACTTGGAGGAAAAAAAAGAGTCATTTAGCAGGTCACAGGAACCTGACCTGACCTGACATGCTCAGCTCCACCCAGGAGAAAGTCACCCAATCCAGGCAGTGAAAACTCAGTCCACAGAGGAATGTCTTTCTTCACTGGGTAAACAGAGCCAGAGGCTTCCCCTCCCTATAGCAGCCTAGACAATCAATTGAAATTCAGTTAACATAAACCCTGAGAATGGCTCCATGCTGGGCTCTGTGAGTGTCTCACTAGGTAGCCCCTCAGGAAAAGCTACTTTTTGCTGAAAGGCCTCAACTCCACCCAGAACCTAGCTTTATCTCAGCATCTACAAACAAGAGGAAACAGCCAACTCCCTCTTTTGTGAGAAACAAAGCAGAATTACCTCCCACTGAACTAGCCTGGAAGGAGGATCACAAAATTCTGGGTAAAGCAGAGCATTTTTCTGCCTGCCAAACAAACTAACTTAAGAAACCAATGAAGCAACAGGAAAACCAAACACCACAAGCATACCAGAGACTCCACCAAGAGACTAGTTATGGACACAAGGGAGATACAGGATCTTCCCATAGAACCCCCCCCCCCCCCAAGAACACTTTCTTTGTACCTTTTTATTAACTTGTAATTTTTTTTTAAAATTATTTTCTATTAATCTTGTTTTTCCTCTTATTATTTTTATTTTAGGTGTATATGTGTGTGGGCACTTTTGTATTTTTATTTTATCTCTACTGAAATTTTAATCCTTTTTATTTCTTCCTTTCTCATTCTTTTCACTTTTTCTTCTCTTGATTCTTTTTTGGGTGACTTAATTGCTGTTCTGCTCATCCTCAGATATACCCTTCATTGATTATTAGACCTTATTCCACATTGTTTATACACTTAATCCAGAAATTTATTACTTATTTCAAAAACTCTCAGGTTTAAATTCCTTAATAACGGTATTATCCTTAATAATGGTATTATCTCATAATACCTATATAATATTATAACAATTTTTATTTTTTATTTTTATTGTAAGTATTTTTAGTTCTTCATATCTCCTTTCTACTCCTCCCCTCCTCTCATCCTATTCCCATTCTTCTCTGAATATTCTTCTTTAAACTTGCATCATTTTTGTGTTTCAATTTTTAAATTTAAAATTTTGTTTTTCCATTTTTTCTTGCCTCTTTTATTTTCTCTTCTCTTTCTCCTATCATTTTGTCCAATCCATTTTCCTCTTTGAGATTAGGACTTGGTTAATTTCACTCTCCTTTTACCTTTCCACAGTGCTCTAATCCTATTTTTTCCCACTTTTCTCCCTAAAAATAATAATTTCTGGTTTGCCAAATTCTACTTTGCTGTTCTTAGCCCATTATTACATTGTTGTTTTACATTGAATAGATTGCATCTGTTGAAATAGACTGTATCTGTCAACTTTTGATTTGCAGCTACAGGACTTTGGTGGATGCTTGCCTTAAAATAGTGTTCTAGCACAAAACTGGTGTTACTTTCATACCAAATAGAAGCATTCGTGGAATCCATTAAAAGACAGCTGAAAAAATCAGGGAGACCGAAAGGGAATGTTGAATGGAGCCCAACAGAAGGAATGGGAGTCCAAGGAAACCATAACCAATCAACTAAATGATTTGAGAATAAGCCCTGAACATGAAATGAAGGAAGTAAGCAAGTTCAAACAAGATCTAAAACAAAGCTCCAACAAAGAATTTGAAGCCATCAAAGCCGACTAATTAGAAGGAAAAGAAATAAATAAAACAAAGTAGAAATTCTTGACAGTAGGTTAGACCATGCAGAAGACTGAAACTCAGGGATTGAAGACAGCCTATATATTATAGAGGAAGAACATACAACTATCTATGAAAAATTCCAAGAAATATGATAGATCTATTCAACATTTGGAAGACACCATCAGAAAGACTAATCTGAGGATAATAGGTGCAGAGGAGCACCTAGAAACAGAAGGTCTAGGAAATTTGTTTCACAGGATCCTAGCAGAAAACTTCCCAAACATGCAAAAAGATAGGCCTATTCAGATACAAGAAGCTTTTAGAACCCCAAATAGACCAGACCAGAACAAGACATCACAACTCCGCATTATAATATCCACAGGATCAAGTCAGAACAAGGAAAAGATCCTTAAAGTTGTCAAGGAGAAAAGATCAATCACCTATAAGTGAAACCAATTAGAATCACCTCAGATTTCTCAGCAGAGACAATTAAAGCAAGAAGAGCCTGGAATGATGTAGGCCATGCCCTAAAGACAAAGAACTATCAATCAAGAATACTGTACCCAGCTATAATCTCCTTCATGCCTGAAGGACAAATAAAAATTTTCCATACCAAAGAAAAAGTGAAACAATATATCTCTACCAATCCAGCCCTACAAAAGTTACTTAAAGATGTCCTACACAGAGAAAACCAACAAGACCACAATAAAGGCTAAGAAACTGCACCCAAATTGAGAATCCAAGAACCATAGGAAGAACCCAGTGGGCGCAGCCCCCAAGAAGGTGCATAAAATGGCAAGAACTACCAAATATCTCTCAGTACTATCTCCCAACATTAACAAACTTAACAATACAATTAAGCAACATAGACTGTTTAGTTGGATTAAAAAAAATCCTTCTGTCTGCTGCATTCAGGAGTCACAACTTGCTCCTAAAAACAAACACATGTTTAAAGTGAAAGGCTGGAACAAAATCTAACAAGCAAACGGCCTCATAAACAGGAAGGAGTTGGAATCCTAATATCAGATAAAATAGACTTCAAATTAAAATTCGTGAGAAGAGATAAAGAAAGTTACTATATACTTATTAAGGAATCTCTCCTTCAGGAGGATATTACAATTCAAAATATCTATTCCCCACAAGAGCACCCAAATTTATCCAAGAAACTGTACTTTTTCTCATATCTCCCATAGATCCAAAGACATTAATTGTTGGGGAATTTAACACCCACTCTCCCCACTAGATATATCAACTTGGCAAAAAATCAACAGAGAAACCATAGATATAAAAATAACTGCATAGATCACCTAGATTTAACAGACATCTACCGAATATTTCACCCAGCAGCATCAGAATACACGTTTTTCTCAGCAGCACAGGGAACTTTTTCCAAAATAGACCACATTTAGGTCACAAAGCAAACTTGTCCAAATACAAAAACATTGAAGTTATACCTTGCATTCTCTCAGACCACAAGGGAATAAAATTAGAACTCAACATCAAAAGCCACCAATGAAAGTCCTGTAACACATAGAGGCTGAACAACACACTGTTGAATAACCAGTGGGTCATGGAAGAGATCAGAAATGAACTTCAAATGTTTATAATATTCGACAAAAATGAACACTCACAATACCAGCTCCTCTGGGACATAGCAAATGCAGTACTCAGAGGCATCAACAAATTGGAGTGATCTGAAACCAACAATTTACTGAGACATCAGAGCCTCCTTGAAAAAGAGCAGCAAGATAAACCCCAATCCAGTACATGGAAAGAAATAACTAAAATTAAATCAAAATTAAATGAATTAGAATTTTAAAAGCATAGAAAGAATCAACAAAACAGAGTTGGTTCTTTGAAAAATTAACAAATTGACAGACCCTTAACAAATCTTATAAGAAGAACAAGAGAACACACTCAAATAAATAAACTCAGAGATGAGAATGGAAACTTCACCACAGAAACAACCAAGATTCAATATATTATAAGGAATACTTCTCAAACATTTAGGCTAATAAGTTTGAGAACTTGTTAGAAATGTACTGTTTCCTAGTAAATATAGACATGCCGAAACTAAACCAAGATGAGTTAAACCATCTTAACTGGCCCATATTAAACAATGAAATAGAAATAGCAATAAGAGACCACTCATCTAAGAAAAGCCAGGGACCAGATAGTTTTACAGCGGAAATCTACAAGGCCTTTACAGCAGAGCTCACATCTATACTCCTTCAAGTCTTCAATGAAATTGAAAGAGAAAGTTCACTACCGAACTCATTCTATGAAACCATCAAAACCTCATCCCCAAACTATGCAGGGACTCATCAAAGAAAGAGAACTATAGATCCATTTCTTTGATGAAGATTGATGCAAAACTTCTCAACAAAATTTTGGTGAATCGACTTTCACAATTCATCCAAAAAATCATACATCATGATCAAACAGGATTAATTTCAGGGATGTAAAGCTGCTTCAATATACGCAAACCAATTAATACAATAAATCACATCAACAAGAGCAAGGATAAGAACCACATGGTTACCTCAATAGATGCAGAAAAAGGATTTGACAAGATCGAACACCCCTTTATGATGAAGGTTCTGGAAAAATTAGGAATTCAGGGAACATTCCTCAATACAATAAAGGATGCATGTGACAAACCTACTTCCAGCATTTTACTTAATGGTGAAAAAATAAAGGTATTTCCTCTTAACTAAGGAATGAGATAAAGATGTCCACTCACTCCACTTCCCTTTAAACTAGGATTAGAATGCCTAGCTACAGCAATAAGATAAGATTCAACTATAAAAGGGAATCCAAATAGGGAAAGAAGAAGCTCTACCTCTTTGCAGATGACATGAACTTGGATTTAAAGAATCCCATGGACTCCACTCCCAAATTATTCAAGCTGATTCAAAACTTTGACAAAGTAACAGGGTATAAAATTAACCCTCAAAAAACAATGGCTTTTCTGTATGCCAACAATGAGAAAAGTATGACTGAAATCAGGAAAGCAACTCCATTTGTAATAGCCCCACAAAAAATAAAATACCTAGGACTTAACAAAGAAAAAAAGACCTCAATGATGAAAACTTTAAAAACCTGAAAAAGGAAATCAAAACCAAACTTAGAAAGTGGCAAAAACTCCCATGCTCCTGGATTGGAAAGATCAACATCGTGAAAATCGCAGTACTTCTACAAATTCAATATGATACCTATCAATATTCCAGCCTCATTCTTTTAGTAAAAAGAAGAGGTAATCCAAAAATTCATATGGAAAAATAAAATACCCCGAATAGCAAAAACGCTATTTAACGGAGACAACATTGCTGGAGGAATATCAATACCAAATTTCAAACTCTTCTACAAAGCCATAGTAATTAAAACAGCTTGATACTGTCTCAAGAACAGCCCATAGGACCAATGGACTAGACAAGGAAACCCAGAAATGAAACTATAGACCTATAGACATCTAATGTTCGATAAGAGAGCTAAAAAATTAGAATGGAAGAGACAATCTCTTCAGTAAATGGTGTTGGCAAAATTGGTTAACTACTTGTAGAAAACTAAAGTTAGATCTTTATATATCATCCTGCACCAGAATGAACTCCAAATGGGTCAAAGACCTCGGAGTCAAACAGACAATCTGAAAACATTAAAGAATGGAATAGGAGAAACAGTAGGTCTCCTTTTCACCGGCTGACATTTTCTTACTAGAGACCCAGAATTACAACAAATCAAAGAAATGTTGGACAAATGGGATTGCATGAAATTGCAGAGCTTCTGCATGGCAAAGGAAATAGCTAGCAAAATCAATTGAAAGCCCATTGATTGGGAGAAGCTCTTCACTACCGTACAACAGACAAGGGTCTCATATCTAAAATATACCTGGAACTCAAAAAAATTAAGTTCCTCAACAACAAATCCTCAAAGAAACAACTGCCAAATAAATAAGTGGGATAAAGACTTAAATAGAAACTCCTCTGAAGATGAAAGAAGGATGGCCAAGATATACATGAAGAAATGCTCAACCTCTCTAGCCATAACAGAAATGCAAATCAAAACAACATTGAGATGGCACATCACCCCAGTTAGAATGGGTATAATGAAGAACTCTAATAACAACATATGCTAGAGGGGATGTGGGCATAAGGGAAATTTATTGCATTGTTTGTGGGCATGTAAACTTGTTCAACCACTTTGGAAAGTAGTATGGAGGTTCCTCAAAAGATTATACATAGAGCTCCCCTATGACCCAGCAATCCGACTTTTGGGCATTTACCCAAATGGTCACAAACAAGACCGTATTAAAGCTACCAGCACAATTATGTTTATTGAACCATTATTTACCATAGCTAACATATGGAACCAACCCAGATGTCCCTCAGTAGATGCATGGATCAATAAAATGTGGTATATATATATGTACACAATGGAATTCTATGCCTCTATCTGAAAGAATGACATTTCCCAATTTGTTAGGAAATGGAAAGACTTGTAAAAATTTATATTAAGAGAATAAACCAGTCCCAATGAAACATAGGTCCCATGGTTTCCTTTATTTGCAATAACCAGTATATTTCTGAGATAAGCAGAAAACATCAGACAAGTTGATGTTGAGTGAAATGAACCACAAGATAAGGATTCAATATTTTTTCTTGCAATTGTTTCTAACATATTTATAAGATGATTTCTATATTGCTTTGTATGTCCCTCCCCCACAGTAAAGCCCCTGCTTTCACGGTATTTGATGTTGGTATAATTTGTGGAGGGGAAGGGAAAAAACTGATCTTTTAACTCGGGATACAGGTAGACCCATTGCAACAATGAGATATACAAGTCCTTAGGTCGAAAAACGAACTTTACAGCTTTGATGGGGGGTGGAGGGAGGATCGGATGGGGAGAGGGGGGTAGTATGGAAAGGGATGGGAAGGGGAAACACAGAGGCGGCAACAATGCTTGATAAGAAATGTACTCGTTATCTTGCCCATGTAATTGTAACTCATCTGTTGGTATTCTCACTATAAAAAATAAACAAATAAAAAATAAAAGAAAAACGAACTTTACAACTTGGCCGGCGAGGGCGGGGGATGGGCAAAGGGGTGTCTGGAGAGCAATGGGGGGGGGCAGATGAGAACAGATGGGAAGGGGAAACAAATGAGGAGGCAACAATGCTTGATGAGTAATGTACTCATTATCTCGCCCATGTAATTGTTACCCATCTGCACGGTATTTTCACAAATAAATAGATAAATAAATAAATAAATAAATAAATAAATACGAAGGAGACTCAAGGCTGCTGAAATGAGCATATTTCCCATTTGGACTTTAATGGGATTTTTCTACAAACAACAAGATTTTCATCTTAACATAATAATTTCAAAATGTATTGCTACAGAATAGATTGTAAATGTAATATTTAATACTATTGGAATACTTGAAGACAGAAAACTGCAATATTCCAATAAATACATAGAAGAAATATAATTTAAAAATTCACTGATCAAAGCAAACCCTGGCAGGAATATCTGAAAGACGCTTATCTGAAAACAGAAATTGGCACTGTGGCTCAAGTGGTAGAGGGCTCCACTTGAGCTGAAGAACTCAGGAATATGTTAACAACCTGAGATTAAACCACAGGACAGACAAAAATACAATTTAAAGAATTGAAGCATTAAGGCTGGGAAGGAGACTCAGTGGTAGAGTGCTTGTCCTGAATGCATGAGGTTCTGGGTTCAATTCCTCAGCACCACATAAGCAGAAAAATGTGGAAATGGCTCTGTGGCTCAAGTGGTAGAACACTAGCCTTGAGCTGAAAAGCTCATCAGGTACAGCAACCAGACCCAGAGTTGAGGCCCTCCTACCACCACCACCAACAACAACAAATTAAAGCATCAAACAACCTGAAGTTGTTGTACAGAATAATGAGTGTGGCATTGTCAGTTTAAACGACTTATTGACTTTAAACCTAGTTTAAAAGGGGAGGTAATGGGCAATTTGTGTGTTTGCCAAAACCTGCAAAATTATTTTGTACTTTACCAAGGAGGAAGAAAGGAGGGAATGGGGGGAGGAGGGGAGGTGTTTGGTGACCCTGCCTTTTGGTTCAGTGATTGTTTTCTGGAGTCGAATTCAGAGAAATTCGGCTTGCAATCCTAGTTGCATGGGGGGGGGGGGATGAAGAAGCAATGCCCTGGAAGTGGTTTTGTCCTGTCCTTGGCCTAGTTCCAACTATCACTGGATAATCCAAGTCCCACTTCAGGACCAAGAAACCTTGAAGAATACTGATCGATTAGGCAGATGGGCCTAACCACAGCCAGAAAAGGCAAAAAAATGCAATGCCGAGGGCAGCACTGGAAATCTATACCAGGAAGAGAGTTTTATATTTTTTATTGTAAAAATACTATACAGAGGGTTTACAGTTACATAAGTAGGGTAATGAGTACATTTCCTATTGAGCATTGTTTTTCCTATTGACCTTTGTTTTTCCCCTACTCTCCAACTCTTCCCTCCTTGACCATTACCCGACATTGTAAATTCATTTTCGACACAGTGTCTTGTACATCTCATCATCACAATGGGTCAACCTGCATCCCCATTTCAGCATTCTTCTATAACCTTTCCACTCCCCAAATTACAAAAATGTAAATAAAAATGCAGAATACTGGAATCAAATACAATGAAAACAGGGATTATACCGTGGGAGGATGAACTTACAAAAGAATCACATAGCGCATTATAAGTATATTAAAAACAAAAACAAGAAAGAAAAAATCACTTGTGTGTCTGACTTGGGGTACCTTTCACTTAATGTCATCTTATATGGTTATACGTCCATAGCCTTTGATCTTCTCTGCTTGTCCTAGACATGTACTAGTCCTTGCAAACAAGGGAAACCATGGGACGTATGTTTCTTTGTGCCTGGCTTACTTCACTTAATATAATATTTACCAAGTCTTTCCATTTCCTAAAAATTGTGACAACCTCATTCTTTCTAATGGAGGCATAGAATACCAGTGTGTGTTTGTGTGTGTGTGTGTGTGTGTGTGTGTGTGTGTGTGTGTGTATCACATTTTCTTGATCCATTCATGAACTGAGGAGCATTGAGGTTGGTTCCATAAACATGGTTGCACAGGCAACTTTGTTATGACTTTGTTTGTGATCATTTGGGTAAATGCCTAAATGCCCATAAGTGGGATTGCTGGGACATAGGGGAACTTTACATGGAGTCTTTTGAAGAACTTCCATACTGCTTTCCAAAGTGGTTAAACAAGTTTACAATCCCACCATCAATGAAATAGGGTTCCGTTTTAGCCACATCCCCTCCAACATGTTGTTATTAAATTTCTTGATTAGGAGCTGGGAAGGTGACTCAGTAGTAGAGTGTTTTGCCTTGTATGCATGAGGCCCTGGGTTCGATTCCTCAGCACCACATAAACAAAAAAAAATTTCTTGATTATAGCCATTCTAACTAGAGTAATGTACAATCGCAATGTTCTCTTGATTTGCATTTCTTTTGTGGCTAGAATAGTTGAGCATTTCTTCATATATCTAATGGCCATTTTTATTTCCTCTTCAGAGAAGTCTCTCTTTAAGTTTTTAGCCCACTTAATTATCGAGCAGTTGTTTCTCTGAGGATTTGCTGTTGGGGGATTTAATTTTTTGAGTCCTAAGTACATTTTAGATATAAGACCTTGTCTGTTTTATAACTCGTGAAGATCTTCTCCCAGAACGTGTGCTTTCTATTGATATTGCTAGTTATGACCTTTTTCTTGCAGAAGCTCTCATGTTTCATGCAATCCGATTTGTCCAACCTTTCTTTGATTTCTTTTTTTTTTGACTATTGTAATATGTTTATTACATACAGACTGTATCATCATCCTGTAATAGTAAATTACTTGTTTCATAAAGAGATGAATTAAGGAATGAATTTCTTAACTTATTTTTCTTTACTCTTTGTTTCTGGCTCTCAATTAAGAAAATTTCGGTATGTGCTAAAATGCCCTAGAGTTTATCCTATTCCTTCATGTAGTGTTTTCATGGTGTCCTCTTATATTTTGAGGTCTTTGATCCATTTGGAGTTGATTCTTGTGCAGGGTGATATATATGGATGCAGCTTTGGTTTAACAGATGTTTAACCAATTTTGGCCAGACCATTTACTCAAAAGGCTGTCTTTCTTCCATTCTCTTTTTTTTAGCTCCCTTGTCAAAGTTTAGGTGGCTATCAGTCAGGGGCTAATTTCTGAGTCTTCAGTCCTATTCCATTGGTCCTCAGGTCTGTTCTTGTGCCAGAACCAAGCTGTTCTTATTACTATGGCTTTTTAGCAACAGATGCTGGAGGGGATGTGGACAGAAAGGAACCTTACTTCATTGTTGGTGGGAATGTAAACTTGTTCAACCACTTTGGAAAGCAGTATGGAGGTTCCTCAAAAGACTCCACATAGAGCTCCCCAATGACCCAGCAATCCCACTTTTGGGCATTTACCCAAATGATCACAAACAAGGCCACACTAAAGCTACCAGCACAACTATGTTTATTGCAGCATTATTTACCATAGCTAAGACATGGAACCAACCCAGATGCCCCTCAGTAGATGAATGGATCAAGAAGATGTGGTATATATACACAATGGAATTCTATGCCTCCATCAGAAAGAATGACATTTCCCCATTTGTTAGGAAATGGAAAGGCTTGGAAAAAATTATATTAAGTGAAGTAAGCCAGGCCCAAAGAAACATAGGTCCCATGGTTTCCCTTATTTGCAATATCTAGTATAGGTATGAGTCAAGCGGAAAAAGTCAGATAATGTGATGGTAGGAAAACGAAACCTCAAATATGTATTTTAATGTTTTTGTTTCTTTCATGCATGTGTTTCTAACGCATTTATAAGATTATTTCTTTGTTGCTTTGTATGTCCCTCCCCCACAGTGTAACCCCCGCTTTCACTATATTTGATGTCAGTATAACATGTGGAGGAGATGGGGACAAACAAGTCGTTTAAGGATTCAGGTGGACCTGTTGCAACAATGAGAAGTACAAAATGTCATGTCAAAACCAGCTTTACAATGTCGGTGGGGGGGGGGTATGATTGGTTGGGAGGGAGGGGGGAGGCTGGGAAGGGAGGTGAAGGGTAAACAAAGGAGGAGGCTGCAATGCTTGGTAAGAAATGTATGCATTATCCTGCCCATGTAATTGTAACCCCTCTGTACAGTATGTTCTCAAGTAAAATAAAATAAAATTAAAAAAAAAAAAAAAGCATTTGAAATTTGGAACTAATATTGCTCTAGTGCTGTTCTTTCTGCTAAGAATTGACAAACCTACAGCCAGCATTATACTTAATGGTGAGAAGTTAAACCCATTTCTTATAAATTCAGAAATAAGATAAGGATATCTGTTCTCTCCACTCCTTTTCAACTTAGTATTAGAATGCTAGCTGGGGCAATAAGATAAGATGCAATCTTAAAGGGATCCAAATAGCAAAAGATGAAGTAAAACACTCTGTCTTTGAAGATGACATGGTCTTGTATTTAATGAAACCCATGGACTCCATTCCCAAGTTACTTGAGCTCATCAGAAACTTTGGCAAACTAGCAGAGTATAAAATTAACCCTCAGAAAATAAAGGCTTTCCTGTATTCCAATAACGATAAGAGTACAGCTGAAATTAGGAAAGCAACCCCTTTTTAATAGCTGCACAAAAATAAAATACATAGGAGTTAACTTAAGAGGTGAAGGACCTCTATGATGGGAACTTTAAATACCAGAAAAAGAAAATTAAAGCAGAGCTATGGAAGTGGGAAACTTCCCATTCTCCTGGATTGGGAAGATTAACATCATGAAAATGGCAATACTGCCAAAGGATATATCCAAATTCAATGTGACACCTACCAATATCCCAATGTCACTCTTCAATGAAATAGAGGAAGCAATCCAAAAATTCATATGGAACAATAAAAGACTCCAAATAGCAAAGAACTTTATTGTGATTCTCATTTTGTATTGCCACCTTGATTCTACAAAGTCAATTATGAATTTTAACTTTCTTCCCTCCCTTTGGATACAGCTCACAAACACCCTGCCTCTAGCTCCTAGACACTTAACTCTTAGCTCTGGACAATTGTTCCTAGATAGTGAGTTTCTTCATTGTATTTTGAGCACATAAAACTAGCACATTTTGATCTTATGAGAAAGCAGCCTTTTTCCCCTCTCAAGTTATTTCCTGATAGGCATTTTTATAGAGAATCTGTTTTCATTTATAAATGAAAGCCTGGTAGGAAACTATGTTCATAATCTGGCTCCTTTTCTCGCACCTCAACACCTAAAACACAAAGTTCACAAAGCATTTACAAGGAACAATACAAAAAACAAACATTGAGAATGCTCAGATGCAGAACGTTTTACAATACCCAGAATAACTCTGCTGTCTGAGGGAGGGGATGTCTGTATAAATTAACAAATAAACCCAAAAGAACAGCCAGGAGTACCAGACTTGAGTGTCCCTGGCTGCTACTTCATGGACAAGGATCATGGAAGGGCTTCCTGAGCCTGCTGGAGAGTGCATGGAGGAATGTTTCCTTGCCAGCCTGAGTACAAAAATTTGGCTTCACCTGCCTGGGTCTGTCTTTCTTGTTTTCTCCCCACAGCAGAGCAGAATTGTCCCCTGCTCTAAGGAGAATAAATACTGTACCAGCCAATCTGCAGAGTGGCTTCTGTTTGGTCTGCACATCTTCCTAGGTAGGCGCCCCCTGCCCCACGGTGTGTGTGTGCTCCCAGGGGCTGATCCTCAGGGCCCAAGCCCACGGGGCAGGCATGTGTTAGCTGTGAGTCAGTGACACTGTGTCATTCACACAGCAGCTACCGGGTTTCTGCCCTAGCTGAACAGCAGGTGCACCCTGATCTTCTCCCACAGTCCCAGGTGAGGTGCCCGCAATGGCCCGATATGGGCAGGCTGCCACTAGGATCCTACTTCACCAGACAGACCAGTATGCCAGATGAAGTGGCTGCCACCTGAATTATTAATTATTTTATGGAGCAGTATTAAACAAAGTGATACACATTACTGCATGATATGTAATACTATATCCTTGAGTCTCTAGTCCAAAATCATTGAACTTTATACTAGCAAGAATGGATCTTATTGTTTGTATTCATAAGGCCATAATGGAAAACTGAAATAAAAGTACAACAAAACACTTATCCATAAACACGTGATTGAATCTCAGAATTTGAAAAAAATTGTAAGTAGTGCAAATGAAATTATACTACAATATGTGTATTTTAATGTTTTTTTTCTTTCATGCATGTGTTTCTAACACATTTATAAGATTATCTCTTTGTTGCTTTGTATGTCCCTCCCCCACAGTATAACCCTTGCTTTCACTATATTTGATGTCAGTATAACTTGTGGAGGAGATGGGGAAAAACCAGCTGTTTAAGGATACAGGTGGACCTGTTGCAACAATGAGAAGTACAAGTTGTCATGTCCAAAACGAACTTTACAACGTTGGTTGGGGGGGGGGGGGCTGGAGGGGGGAGGAAGGAGAAGGATTGGGATTAGGGGGGGAGGGGGGAGGCTGGGAAGGGATGTGAAGGGTAAACAAAGGAGGAGGCTGCAATGCTTGGTAAGAAATGTACACATTATCCTGCCCATGTAACTGTAACTCCTCTGTACAGTATGTTCACAAATAAAATTAAATTAAATTAAAAAAAATTATACTACAATAGTTAAATACACACAAAATACATTACATTAGTTACATTCAAATGTAAAATAAGTAATTAAAGACAGAATTCCTACTGGATATGAAAAATATTACAATGATTTAGAAGTTTGAAGTGATATAGGTTATATATTTTGTTTTTATAAAGCTTATTTATATTTCCAAGTTCTATTTATCTCAGTGAAGGAAAATGTTAGAAAGTAGATATATGTGGCACCTCTTGCTTGCAGTACCACGAAGGGGAGTGGCACTTACTAATGGGAGTCCTGAGATGAAACCCACACCCAGCCCATGTAGACCCATCAGAGGTCCATGTGGGGACCCTAAGGGGGTCTAGGACACCGCATTGCTGCCGCAGCAGGTGCAGGACCTTTGTGGTGGTCTGTAGCCAAGAAGGTTCCATTAATGACCAAGCCAAGCAACCTAGACTCAGGTGCCAAAGCCAGGGAGGAAGGCAGGGCAGATGCCAAGTCCTGCCTTCCATCTGTGCAGCCTACATTTCCAAGGCCATGTCCTTTCCCCTGCTTTGGAGAACAACGCGGGTAGGGGATGACCCCATTGCGTCCAAATGGAGTATCACTGGAATGGCACCCAGACCTGGGCCCATGTGGGCCAGAAGGGCGAAGGAGGAGGCTACACAGCAAAGCAAGAGGGCCTTCATTCCCTTGGTGCTGCAGCTGGTGTGCTGCAAGTCCAGGCTTCTCTGGCACTGATTGGCATATGTACAGTTGGTCCTGTACCAGAGTCCACAAGGACCAGAAAATGGACGTCCACAGAAATGCTGAAGGGGCTCCAGGTTGCTGAGCTGCTGCAGCTGTCACAAGCCAGCTGGCAGAGGGGCCAACACATGGCTCCAGTACCCAGACCCCCTTAAAGACTGATGAGGTAAACCACGGCTGGGCTGCCTGTCCCCAAGGGGGCAGACTGCATGCCCAGCCTTCCTTTACCCATGGACTGTGCAGTGTACAAACATGATGTCCCCCACACCGCACTCATGGGCCTGGCAGTGACCCCAGAACAGAGTCTCCCTAGGATGAGCCATGCACTCAGGAGCACAGAAGACCAGTACCATCACAACTGGAGGAGGAGAGGGCAGCAGTGGCCTCAACTCCAGACCCATGGCTGCCAGCTCTTGGGTGAAATGGAGCAACTGAGACTGGGAAGTTAGGTGGGAAGGGTAGACGGGGCTCATCTGGCAATGCTGGGGAGCATGCACACACATCCACTCACTGCACATCCACCATAAAGGAGTTGGCCACACATCTCAACGGGTGACCAGAGGAGGCACCCACACCCACAGGGACTACAGAAATGGAGTTTCACTTGGTGACTTGGAAAGGGCTCCAGGGCACAGCCTTGGAGCAATGAACAACTGGCAAAAACAAAAACAAAACAAAAAGAAAAACGAAAAAAGTCCAGTAAATCTTTTCATCAATGATAGCCTATTATACATTATATTTTCCTTTTGTATTATATTTTTGTATAGGGCCCTCTGAATTAACCAGAAATCTCCAGGATTTCTTCACGCATAGTAATACAAATAAATATAGCTTCTATTCTTTTTTAATTAAGGGAAGATGCATTTAGTTCTTTCCATTGTTTGATTCATGAAAAAGAACTCCTGAAGTATATCTGTAAATCACCGAACTCAGCATTTCTTAACTCCTCACTGAAGAAAGAGAATAAAATGACTGAGCAACAGGTATCACCCATATTGTCACTGTGCTAGCTGTCTTTCTGATTAGAAAATAACCTTGCCATGCACATGCAAATCACTTATGCAAAATTTTTTCCAACAATTCTTGCTGTTATATTGCATTTATCTTCTTCCTCCTGTCTCCTCTCCTGCTGCTCTTCCCCAGGGTCCTGTTTCCCTCTTCCTTCTCTCCTGCCTCTACTTTCTCCCTGTCCCCTTCTCTTCTCCCTCCTGCTATGCCCTTCCTAGTCTCTTACCCCTTCCTCCTCCTTTCCTTTCCTCTTTCTCTTACACTTTCTCTTCTACTTCTTTATGGTCCTAAGGGTGGGACACACACTAAGCAGATGCTCTCCTGTTCGCTACAGGACTCCAGTCTGGACTTCATTTCAATGACACTCTATTTCTTTGGTGCAAACCCAACAAAGTCTTTTGATTCAGGGTTCAATTCATTGTACATATTCTACACCATGAATATGTGCTACTTCATACAGTGTGGCTAATAGGTATGGATTATGTATTGGGCTTCAGTTAAACTCATCAGAAATAATGTGTTTGAAGGCAATCAAATGTGATCCTGTTACTCCCACATTAATGAACTGGTTACTTCATATCTTGCACGAGTACTTTCATATTGCTCCCAGTTTAATTAACTGTCACTTTGTGGTAGCACCCACAGTAACACTAACCCAAGGATTACTGGGGAATCAGGAGATTAAGTTCAGAAAGGAAAATCCATGAGGTATTTATCTCAAAATAACTACTAAAAAGCCAGAAGAAAGCCTTTGGCTACGTGGATTAGTGCCATACTTCCACAGAATAAGCTGACGACAGGACCCAGGCCTGATTTGAAGACCTGTGGTGGGTGCATGCACACACTCACACACACACACACACACACACACACACACACACACACACACACACACAATTTCCCAGCAAGAGCAAGTATTTGTTTTCTCAATAACATAACTTAGTTCCAATCTTATGTATTTGGATATTTTTGAAAGTTTTATCATCAACTTACCTAATTTTAATAAATGACACCCTGTTCACTATTATTTAATCCTGGTTGGAAAATATTTTAAGACACATTTTCATGTAGAAAATTGTTTTTTCCCCAACTCGTGACTGTCTTGGTTTGTAAGAATGAAAGAATTGTGCCTTTAATTCATTAGTTCATAAATTAGAAAAGTAACCCTAACCCTAAAACCAATTGCCTTTGGATTCTAAAAGCCACAAAAATACATTAAATTTATACATCCTGTCTTTGATTCAACTCATCTTTCTTAAAATAGTTTCTAGTTTTACTCAATACCTTGCCATTTTTCTAACACAACATTCAGGGTAACCCTCACACTAATCATCCCCTAATCCTAATATTATTAGCAGTTTCCTATTTCCTATTCATCCTAATTCGATCTTGACTTGTTATTCACAGATTTACTTTCAGTTTGACCCTAAATTTTCCATTTCCCTGATGTTAACACTAAGCCCAGCTGGAACTGAAACCTAATTTTCAACCTAATAATAGACCAAAATTAATATTAAAAATACTCTAGTTGTGATTCATTGTAATGAATATTCCAGTTTGCACTCTGGAAATGAGTTTCAATTTGCCCTAATTTCCAACAAATTTCCTGACTCTACCTGTGAAGATATCTTCTTCCTTAACATGAACCATTATATTACTTGTCCTCAAATTCTCTTACCAGGAAAAAATACTGTAGTTTCCATTAATCCTACATTTTCCTGAACCACTGTATCCTAAAACAATTTCAGATTTACATATCATCTAGTCTTTTACTTAACACTAACTCTCAACCTAACCCTGGCTGGAAAACTCATTAATCGTTACAAGAATTGTCACTGAGAAATAAATATAATGATAATGCTCTAGTTACTATTCAGGCTCACATTTTTGCTTCTACTTGTTAGGGAAAACTCAATTTTATAGTAAAACTTTCCTATTCATAACACTAATCATAATCAGAACAAAATACTGACCCTGATTTTAATCCAAATAATATGTCAATACTAACACTAACTAGTTAGTGTTACACTATTTTTTATTCATCCTATTTGATTCAAATAAGCCTTCCAAACATAGGTTTCAATTTTTTTCCAATATCTTAGTCATTTTCTAACCCTAAACTTAATCGTAACTGGAACATTGAGAAAAAATATAAGCCTATTTGCAAGCAGATTCCAATATTAATAGCAATACTCTAGTTCACATTCATTCTAATTCTTACCAGGCTTGTATTACAATTTACCCTCAATTTGACCCTCATTTTTTTTCTCCTTCACTCTAAGCCTAACAATGGCTGGAATTCTTTTTTTTTTTTTTTTTTTTTTTAATTTTATTTTATTTTATTTGAGAACATACTGTACAGAGGGGTTACAATTACATGGGCAGGATAATGCATACATTTCTTACCAAGCATTGCATCCTCCTCCTTTGTTTACCCTTCACCTCCCTTCCCAGCCTCCCCCCTCCCTCCCACCCAATCATACCCCCCCTCCCCCCCCCCCCCCCACCGACATTGTAAAGCTGGTTTTGACATGACATTTTGTATTTCTCATTGTTGCAACAGGTCCACCTGAATCCTTAAACGACTTGTTTGTCCCCGTCTCCTCCACATGTTATACTGACATCAAATATAGTGAAAGCGGGGGTTACACTGTGGGGGAGGGACATACAAAGCAACAAAGAAATAATCTTATAAATGCATTAGAAACACATGCATGAAAGAAACAAAAACATTAAAATACATATTTGAGGTTTTGTTTTCCTAACATCACATTATCTGACTTTTTCCGCTTGACTCATACCTATACTAGATATTGCAAATAAGGGAAACCATGGGACCTATGTTTCTTTGGGCCTGGCTTACTTCACTTAATATAATTTTTTCCAAGCCTTTCCATTTCCTAACAAATGGGGAAATGTCATTCTTTCTGATGGAGGCATAGAATTCCATTGTGTATATATACCACATCTTCTTGATCCATTCATCTACTGAGGGGCATCTGGGTTCGTTCCATGTCTTAGCTATGGTAAATAATGCTGCAATAAACATAGTTGTGCTGGTAGCTTTAGTGTGGCCTTGTTTGTGATCATTTGGGTAAATGCCCAAAAGTGGGATTGCTGGGTCGTTGGGGAGCTCTATGTGGAGTCTTTTGAGGAACCTCCATACTGCTTTCCAAAGTGGTTGAACAAGTTTACATTCCCACCAACAATGAAGTAAGGTTCCTTTCTGTCCACATCCCCTCCAGCATCTGTTGTTGTTAGAGTTCTTGATTTTCGCTGTTCTAACTGGAGTGAGGTGATATCTCAATGTTGTTTTGATTTGCATTTCTTTTATGGCTAGGGATGTTGAACATTTCTTCATGTGTCTATTGGCCATCCTTCTTTCTTCTTCAGAGAAGCTTCTCTTTAAGTCTTTCGCCCACTTACTTATTGGGCAGTTGTTTCTTTGAGGATTTGTTGTTGGGTGGTTTAATTTTTTGAGTTCCAAGTATATTTTAGATATGAGACCCTTGTCCGTTGTATGGCTAGTAAAGATCTTCTCCCAGTCCGTGGGCTTTCTATTGATCTTGCTAGCTATGTCATTTCAATGGCTGGAATTCTAACCATAACCTTAATACTAAATGTATCCCAATTCTAAAATTTATGAAAAATGCTCGTTTTGTGCAATCCTACCTGAAATTCCACTGCAATCCTCGAAATAAATTGCAGGTTTTCCTAAACCCTACAGATTTTCTCACTCTTATCTCTGAACCTATCTTGTTCCATAACAGGAATCATTATAACCATTGATCTCAAATCCTGATATTATGAAATACATTGTACTTCCATTATCCCAGATTTTCCTGAATTCCTAGAACCTAAAAAAGTTCAGCTTTACTTAACATTTAACACATTTCTTTTTTTATTCTTTTTGTTGGTCGTGGGGCTTGAACTCTGGGCCTGGGCACAATCCCTGAGTTCTTTAGCTCAAGGTGTGCGCTTGTACCACTTGAGCCACAGCACCACTTTCTGATTTCCTGGTAGTCAATTGGAGATAAAATTCTCACAGACTTTCCTGACTGGGCTGGCTTTGAACTGAGGTCCTCAGAATTCAGCTTCCTGAGTAGGTAATGAGGCTGACAGAGAGATTACTGTTAAATGTATAAGGTAACGAGTACATTTCTTGTATTATTACCCCCTTCTTTGTTGTTGTCCAACTATCCCTTCCCTCTCCCATCTCCATCACTCTTCTCTCCCCATGGTGTAAAATTCATTTTCAGTACAGTGTGCTGTATTATTGTTGCAATAGGTCATCCTGTGTTGAACCTGAATTTGCTATTTCTCTAACCCTAATTCTAATTCTGTCTGGTATCCTAACTCTAACCATAATAATAATGATAGTTCAATTCAGAAGTTAACAAAAAATATTCGTTTTTGTTCATCATGTTAATCTTCTGTACATCTTGCATTAAGTTGCAGTTTAGCTTAAATCTTCCAAATGAGTTTATATGTGCATATATAAAAATATAATTTTATGTAAAAAACATGATCTTTGGAGGAAGGAGTAACAAAAAGGAAATAGAGGGAGTATAATCAAATGTTTTAAATATATTATGGAAAGAGAATTACGAAACTGCCACTTCTGAAAATTAATAACCATTAATAAAATAACTAAAAATTAGTAAATAACACACAGCCTTCCAGTGTTCTTGAAGAGAGCCATGATATGTCTTGTGAAAGAAATACTTGTTCTAAACTTTGTTCATGCATAATTTATATTGTTATTGGCCAATTATTTAACTTAATGAATAAAACTTTATCAAATAGGATTCCATGTAAAAAAATATAAAAGTTACCTAGTAATTGTTTGAGAAAAAGTTATAGTCATGAGTTGTAAGAATCTTTCTATTTACCTACAAAGCAATGGTTTAGGTTTACTAATCTAGTATTTGTAGTAAGTTTAGAGAACATAATAGGCATGAAAAACAATCAACTGTACATCTTCTTTCTTGGATGAGTGATATTTTAAACATTGTCTTTTATTCAAATTAATACTTAGGTTTTCTTTTCACAATAAATGCCATTTTATCTCCTTTCAGAACAAGTACTTGCCCTGCAATTAAATGTATTAGTATATTCAGATATTTAAAAGCTAAATTTTCTATGTTTGTCATGTAGCTCTACATATTCAGAATGACATGATTTTTCTATTTGTAAATGTCTAAACTCTGGGATTTTTTGCTTCATCAATATAAATTATCTCATGAAGATTTTGTGAAGGCTCCAGTAACTAGTGTGGTCAAAAACATTTCATGAATTCTAAATTTTAAATCTACTCATTTTTAGCCTTTGATTATATCAGTTATTGTCTGTTCAGAGCAACTAAAATAAATACTACTTTTTAAACATTTCACTCACATTTTAAATAATATTAACATGGGTCAAACAGAGACTAATCATTTCAAACTCACCATATTTGATGATCTCAGTGTGAAGAATGTAGAGTGTATAAGAACCTTATACTCAATAATATTTTTGGTTAAATTAAATTAAATTATATATCTAGATTTCTAAATTTCAGGTAAATCACATGGAAATAAGGAAATAATAAAAAATAATTACTTTGGGATCATTTTCTTCTTAATTTTTTTAGTATGAAAATATCGTACAGAGGGGTTACAATTATATGGGCAAAGTAATGAGTACATTTCTTATCAAGCATTGTTTCCTCTTCCTTTGTTTCCCCTTTCCATCCTTACCCATCTCCCCACTCTCGCCAGCCAAAGTTGTAAAGTTCATCTTTCGACATAGCGTCTTGTACATCTCATTATTACCATGGGTCCAACGGTATCCCTAAAATTATGAAACAAAAATATCTCCAGGAAATATATTTTTCAATAAAATGTTTCAATCCTTAGGTAAAGTGAATTATATTTCAATATAAGGTTTATCTCAAAATAGAAATTCTGCAACTAATCTAAAGTATGTATTCATGCAAAAAATTCTGTGACTTCTGGTCTTATTATGTGATTTTAATTATATTTTTATTGTGAAATGAGCCCTACTTATATTTATTACAAACTTCTGTAACTATACAAATCATGCCTGTACATGGTAATTTACATAACTTAATACACAAACAAAATTATCTTTTTTCTTGTCTCCCACAGGGAAGCATGAGGTGCTGAAGTATATTAAATGAAAGCACTCTAAAAGAGAGTCTATGGGATGGAAATTTGCAACATGAGAATGGGAACATGAACACTTTCTACTTGGATGAACAATAATTCTTGTTTCTACAGTACTTTCTTCCCATTTAATCACACAGGGAAAGCCACAAAATTTGAAGTTCGTATGAAGGAATGACATTCCTAAAAGTTGTGGCAACCCTGCTTAAAAGCTCAATCTTATTACAAATTCTTTGTGCTTGCTGGCTGATCTATTTCTCTATCACAGGTTTCATATTATTAAGCATATTAGTAATTCAACTGGAATTACATGGCAGGAGACTCCTGAAATCACATCTATTGCAGTGTAATATTTAGAAGAGAGGAAAAAGATTATATTGATCTCCAATTCCTCCCTTTGGCCTTCAATGTAATAATCAATTGTCAAAACAATCGTGTAAGATGTTAGTTTATTTTCCCTATTTAATTAGAGATTAAGCAATTGTTTTTTTTGTAGTAAAGTGATGACAGTAGTATCACAGCTCTGATATGAGTACTTCCTCCCTAACAAGTAGTGCTCTATGGACTGTACATATGGAAGCCACACTAAATTCTCCTCTGTCTGTCTCTCTTTCTCTCTATCTACTCACACACACACACACACACACACACACACACACACACACACACACACAAACACATAGAGCTGCCACCCAGACACATCAGAAATCAGTTCCATTCCTTTGTAATTATAGTTGATTGATGTTTGCGCTCCCTTGCTTTTCTTTGCTTCAGGATCTTGCGTGGACCTGTATGTATCTTTGTATGTTTCAAGCCAATTAAGAGTACCCTGAATACAATATCTTCATACTTGACATTCAAGTCAAACTCCATGAATTCATACTACTGTTCCAAGATACTAGAATGTATTGGATCTAGAGACAAAAAAACGCCCACCTTGTTATTTTAGAAGGAATTGAAATCATGAAATAGAAGAATATCAATCAGGAACTGAGCTAAGAGAACGGGAGTATGTGGGAAAATGTAGAATGCTGTATGTGTGTTAGAGATACAGATTAATAGGCTCATTTATTGAAAACTTGTCATCCTATATTGAAAGCTCAATTTAAGCATACGATTTTCCAGTTACTTTGCTTACCTATCACTTCTGATCACAAATTCTATTATGTTTATAGTATCTTTGAATAAATCACACGATTTGCAGGTACGTAACACCTTAAGGAAAGACAGTCTGCTTCTACATTTTTCATTCTATGTGACAAACGCTTATTTTTTGTTTCCCTGTTTGCTGAATAAATGTATACCTGGAAACAGTATATTGACAGCATATCTCAGTGTAATTTTTAATTTGTAAATTTCAAATATAATATAAACTTTGTATTGATTAGTCATTTTTAAAAAATGAGTGATATTCATGAACACAATATTTTGATGTCTTTATGTTATTTGAGTATTGCTATGGTAGTTCTTGTGTCTAATTGACTTAACCATCATATTATTCATGTATAAACATTGCATTGCACTTTTTATTTTTATATATAAAATAATCCCCAAAGGTTTATTTTAAAGTGATAATAGAGGAGTTGTCTTCATGTTCCAAACTTTATATTTACTTCAGTAAAAGTACTAGAAACACATGATGTTTTACAGGAGCAATTTAAAAGCTGAGAATGCATTTCTAAAGAGAATCTATTTATTGATGAAAACAGAGAATAGAGTAAAAAAAGTCAGGTTTCTTGCTTGAGACTGCATAAATTTCATATGAATGTAGCTCAAGATGAGACTCACAGATAAATTAATATTTATATTACTGAGATTTACATCACAATATAATCAATATAGGTATTTTAAGGAATTGGTCACTCAAAGCCCTTGATACATAATGGATGAAGAATGGAATTGAATATAGCAAAGGGAAAACAATTCAACATGCAGCTATTATGATTTTATAATACGAATATGGAAGTAATGGAGCTTTTCCCTTTCTGAAGAAGAACGTTTAGCCAGTAATTTCAATGTAAGTCATCAATTGTAATGAGTCTAAAGTCTTTACTCCGAGATACCCAAGAGTACCATACTCATCCTCTGAAGAGTAAATAAGTAATTATTTTCATTAGCTTTGCTTAATATTAATTTACTTGTAGTAAATAGGTTTAAATGTCTTCTCTTTCTCTCAATTTAATAAAATATATTTCTGTCTCTTTCTGTTTCTTCTTACAAGCTTGAAATCACTATTTCCAAGTAGTATAAGCAGGAAAACAAAATAACCTGATACAACAATCACAAATCCTAAATTATGTGAAAAAATCCACAATATAAAAAATAAATCTGAGGAAAAACAATGACAGAATAACAACAGAAAATTATTCTAGAAATCTCTAATGAAACAGAAATTTAGGGTCCTAGCAGGTACTCCACATCTAGAGGGTCACATCAAATCAGCTATAATTATAGATATGCAGCTATAAATATAGACATAATTATAGACATACAATTCATAAGAAGATTTTATACTGTCTTCACAAGAAATCAGAAATCTATGAAAAGGTGCCATCCAGGAACACATTGGGCAACACATTCAAAAGCACATGTGCAGTGTGGAAATAAAAGGCAACATGGAAAAAAGCAAGAACAGAAGTGTACATTAGAGAAAGCCACTTCCATACACATAGACATTTCACCATGCCAGTGGACAGTCCAAATGGTCACTGGAACCACAAATATTAACATCACAACATCTCACCACAACTGATTTCTATTCTTACACTGAATGGACTCGACAAAAATGCAATTCCAGAAAAACAAATCACAACAGGAAACCAAACCAAGACCCTGCAAATCAGCCAAGAACATAGAGAGTCACCTATTAATATCATAGATCCCCCAAAAGAAAGCCTCCAAATGGACAGAACAAATCAGAAAAATACAAGAAAAGTGATGTCAAATTAGTATAATTCACACAGTAAATAACCAGGCATTAAAACAGACAATCAAGGACGTAGAAGATAGTTATCAAAATGTATTACAGATGTTGGTGAAAAATGTGATTAATGGAAAGATAGAAAACCTCTACAAGGAAATTTGTGAACAAGATGAGACCAACCAGTCATTAGCAAAATAATTCATGGAGACTTCAAACAGAAAGATAAATAAATTCTGAGAAGGCAAGGGAGTCCAAGAAAAAATGGATGCCTAGTTAAAAGATATGAGAGAAGACACAGCTAAGAAAACAACCCTTACATCTCCCCCAACCAAAGAAAAACTTTACAGAAAGTCCATACAAGACCTAAAACAAAGCTTTAATAAAGAGACAGAACCCCTAAAAAATGACCAATTAGAAGACAGTGAAATAAAAAACAAAGTAAAAAGTCTCCACAGCAAATAGATGAGATAGAAGATAATCTCAGGGTCAAAGACAAAATAGATCTAATAGGAAAGAGGAAATAATCATTTAGAACAAATCCAAGAAATAAGAAATGATCTTGCCAGAACTTCAAGACTCAGATAGAAGATCAAATTTCGGGGCGATAGGTATCAGGAAGGAGAAGAGCAAGAAACTAAATGGATGGGAAGCATATTACAGAATTCTAGCAGAGAACATGCCAAACATCCAAAAAGATAGGCTCATTCAGAGAAGAGAAGCCTTTAGAAACCAATCAGAATTCTAGAACTGAACAATCCACCATGATATCATAACCCATTAGAGGATTATTAAAGATCAAGGAAGGATTCTTAAAGATGCCATAGAGAAAAGATTGATTATTTATAAAGGATATACAGTCAGAATAAATACAGGTTTCTTAGCTGATATGGTAAAAAGAAAAGCCTGGCATTATATATGACAAACATTAAAGGTAAACAACTACCAACCATGAATACAGTTTCAAACCAACTCTCCTTTACATTTAAAGGATATATAAACATATTTCATGACAAAGAAAACTTGAAATAACGTATGTCCACCAAATTATCAGGAAAGAATATAATCAAATATATACTACATAGAGAAGATCAAGAAGAAGGGGAACTGGTTATATAAAATGCTCCCTACCAGAAAACGAGGTAAATATGTTAAGAGTAGATGAGGCACAGCTCCTAATAACAGGTGTATAACATAGCAGGACTTATCAGATATTTCTGTCTTAACCCTCAATATCAATGGACTTAAATTTCCAAATAGAATACATAGATTAGATAGTAGTATCAAAAACCAAGATGCATCATCCATTTAGTATCTGCGAGAGACACATTATCAAACACATTCTATGAAGCTAGAATTAGACTCCTCGCCAAATCACATAGGGATTCACCAAAGAAAGAGAACGATGAACCAAACTCTTTGATAAGCATTAATGCAGAACTTCTTAATAAAATTCTCACTAAACAATTTCAGCAACTAACTAAAAAAATCATATGGTATGATCAAATAGGATTCATCTTGGATACGATTTGATTCAATATTCTTGTCAATAAACATAATATGAACCATCAGCAGAAGCAGGGACAAAAAACACATGATCGTTAACAGGGTGTAGAACTAGCTTTTAACAAGCTCCAATACCCCTTTATGATGAAAAGGTCTGAAAACCTAGGAATGCATGGAACATTCCTCAATATTAAACTGAGTATGTATATGACAGAGATAATTGGCATTTAGCTAAGTGTGGAAGCATGAAGACATTAACATGAAGAATGAGAAAAGGATGTTCACTCTCTACTACTCTTCAATATGATAGTGGACTTTCTTGCAAAAGCAATAGACAAAAGAAAAACATAAAGCAGATCCAAATAGGGAAGAAGTAAAACTATCCCTTTTTACAGATGAAATGACCCTGTATTTAAAGGAGCCTATGGATTCCTCCCTCAAGTTAGTAAAGGTGATGCTAACCTTCATCAATGTAGCAGGATATAAAAACCACAAGAATCAGTAGTTTTTCTGTTACCAACAATGGGAAGATCCACGCTGAAATCCAAAAAACAACCTCATATACTAGCCTCAAAATCAAATCAAATCTAAACAAACCAAAAAACAACAACAAAACTAGGAATTAATTAACTAAAATTGTGAAGGATCTATATGTGAAAACTTTAAAAATATAAAAAGGGAAATTGAAGGAGATTCAAGGAAATAGAAAGTCTGTCAATGTTCCTAGTTGGAAGAATTAACATTTTGAAAACTGCAATACTTCCCCTAAACAATTGGCAATGCAATACTCATCAAAATTCCAACAATATTCTTCAATGTAGAAGAGGAAGCAATGCAACTATAATATTGAATTACAAAATTACAGATGAAACAGAATGCTTAGAAATGAATTCATAGGACTATAGTCATCTTACACACACACACACTCACACACACACACACACACACACACACACACACACACACACACACAAAATGGAATTATATTCACCCATCAGAAAGATGACTTTTCACCAGTGGTAAGGAAAATGAAAGTTTTGGGAAAATTATGTTAAGAGAAAAGAGAAAGAAATGCAGACTCAGAGCAATATAGTTTTCATGGATTCCTTCATTTATTGTAGCTAGAAGATGCATAAAAATCTTTAAGTAAAAAAGACAGATTCTACCTCGTCCATCAGAATGGACATTACTAAGAAAACTAACAATAGCAAACGCTGGCATGGATGTAGCCAATTGGGAACTCGATTACACTGTTGATTGGAAATTAAACATGTTCAACCACTGTGGAATGCAGTAAGAGTTTCCTGAAATGAGTAAATATAGATCTCCCTTAAGACCCAGTAATTCCCCTTATGGGTAGTAATCCAATAGATAACAAACAAGCTCACATGAAAGCTACCAGTATAACCATGTTCAGGGCTCAGGCCCAGAGTTCAAGGACTGGAAAAAAGTTACCACTGCTGGTATTTGTTTCCGCAAATATGAACCGTTCTATATAAGATACCAAATCAATCTATTTGCAGTAGCTAGATTAGGACCTAAATGTAGTGGGTGATAAAATGGCTCCTTTGTTGAATGTTAGCAAGAGATGTAGGTAGTCCATGAAAGGGAGATTTTCTGTTGTTGCTGATTGAGGGGCTTGAAGTCTGGACTTGGGCACTGTCCCTGAACTCTTCAACTCCAGGTGGGTGCTCTACCACTTGAGCAACAGTGCCACTTCTGGTTTTCTGATGGTTAAATGGAAATAATATTCTTTCTTGCCCAGGCTGGCTTTGAACCGTAGTCCTCAGATCTCAGCTTCCTGAGTAGCTAGGATTACAGCTGTGAGCCACTGCCATGATTTTTAGAAAAGAAAATCCACTTCTTCACCTGTGTCTAAACCTCAGATATTACTATTAGAACATGTCACCTTCACCTCATTTCATCAGACATTTGTAAATTCTCTCTTTTCCTTCATGTGGTAATACTGCAGTCAATATCAACTCAGCTGGGGGACTGGATCAATTGTATGGTAATTGCTAGCACCTAATTTAAGAACTTTTACATCAAAAGAAATGAAACCCTCATTTGGAATAATTGTTTTCTCTTTTTATTACAAATCTGTGCTTGATTACTTCCTAATGTGATATTGGACTTCCTAATAGAGTGATGAAATTTTCTTTCTTTTCAACCTTCTCCCACATCTGGTCAAATATTTAAAAATTCAAAGATTTGCACTGATAATTGATTAAGCTGACTTCTAAGAAAATGTGCATTTTTTGAATTTGGTCTTCTGACTTGTTTTTACATGCACAAGGGTTCTATGATTTATTTGTTCTACAAGGAATTCTACTTTCCAATCTTTGTGTGACCAATTTTAGTCTCTCTGATCAGTCTTTCAGTCCTTTCTCTGGAGTCTCATATGAGTCTGCCTCATAAAAAATATATTAATTATCAGCTAAATGACTCTCAGCTTCTGTTTTTGGCCTGACTTCATATAGGCTGTCATAGCAACCCTGCCTGGCTGTGCTTACTGGAGTGTGTGTGTGTGGGGGGGGGTGTTTTGTTTTAGATGTCTGGGATTACTATTCAAGGTAGTAGTTTCTCTGGGCCCCGTGATCCCCTGGTCTAGAGTCATTGGGTTTTTCTCCTAAAGATACAAAGAACAATTGACTAAATTCCTGTTAATTGTCTCAAAATGAGGCAATCAGGCATCCTTGCAAAGCCATCAATAATGCTTTGTAACCACTTACAGAAGTCATCTATCAAGATGGCTTTTCAAGGTTGACTGTGAAAAATGTTCATTTCCAAGTAGGCACCACAAAGCAGATCATATTCCTGGGATCAGAAATTTGGAAGGAAGGTTCCCCTTCCTTCCTTCTCTTATGATAGATCAAACAGTAATATTTTTCAGTTGTGGCCAGCCTGGATCACATATTCCCAAGAATATTCTGTAGTGTAAAAGAGGACCAACTCTCAAAATAATGGTGTAAATACTTGTCTACTACAGACTGATTTATCTTGCTTTTATCTATTGTTATTTTCATTACTTCAAACACATGGATAATTTATATTGGGATTAGAGAAAGGATTAATGGAATAAACATTCAGTTTACTTTCATATATCCAATATAATACACCTAACCCATAATGGACAAATAAATCCAACTCTATAAACAATGTCAGGAATATAAAATAAGCCTTAATACGTATAATCTGGCACACATACAACATCATCTACACAAAAATTCAGTCTCTCTGTAAATATTTATTTGGTATGAAATAATAAAAATTTAATTAATGAATATGACTTTTAAGAATCATCTGAAATAGTCCTCGTGTATATAATTGTAAATAATTTTATAGATGTAACCTAGACAAGAATTTAACATGCATGTAGAAATCAAATTTCCACAATTTAAGCTATATGAGAGGAGTCATAACCTCGTGTACTATGTAGTGTGAATTTTACCACAGTGCTGAATCCTTCCAACTAATACCAAGAGTCATGTGCAATAATTTATTATTTGCTGTTAAGATGAGTGCTAAATGTAGAATACACTTTGAATTATTACATTAAATTACAGAAATGAAGCAATAATGATACGTTATTTGTTTAAACTCTAATGCTTCTCAATTTTACAATTCATAAATATATTATTAAAATTATTTTCACTTTCTTCTTTTCTATAGCTGCTGAAATTAAAATTATATATTAAACATTCAATATTAAGAAATCAATAATAAGTAAACTATTTTTAAAATGATATACGATTAAACTGTGATTTGAATTTTACTTCAAACAAATTGTGATCTAAACAAGTCAATAGAATTAAGGGTGATCATTTTTAAAATTAGCAACTTGTTTTTTTTATTTTATTTTATTTTTTGGGTCCAATCATGGGGCCTGAACTCGGGGCCTGGGTGCTCTACCTCAGCATTTCAGCTCAAGGCTAGCGCTCTACCACTTGAGACACAGCACCACTTCCGGCTTGTTTATTTTTGCTTATGTGGTGCTGAGAAATCAAACCCAGGGCCTCAGGCATGCAAGGCAAGCACTCTTGTACTGAGTCACCTTCCCAGCCCAGCAGCTTGTTATTTGTTTCCTAATTGTGTCATTTGTTATTCTTGATCCAAGTCATCTTTTCATCTTAATTGTTTAGTTTTCTATTTTATCTCTATTGGTTTGCTGATTATGCATTATGTTTAACCTTCTTAATGACTGACATGAGGCTGAAAAGCTGTATGCTAGATTATTACTTGCTATGTTAATGTAAAATTACTGCTTTCCACAGCTGTTCTACTCTACGATACTGCAGTATTTCCCCCAGTTCCATCTCTTGTATTGCTGCTCTCATATATTTCATTTTATTTTTTATTTAAATTTTATTGTCAAGGTAATGTACAGATGGGGATATAGTTACATAAGTAAGGTAATTAATTTATTTTTTTCTAATTTGTTACCCTTTTCCCTATTTTTCTCCCTCTTCGCTCCCAGCACCCCCCCCCCCCAAGATTATATACAGCATATTGTCTTGTGAGTACTACTGTTGCATAGGTTCTCCCTTTGTCATTTGTCTCACCATTTTGGTATTTTTCCTTTCCCTTCCCTAGTTCAGATCAACATATTTAAAATACCCAAGGTATAAAAATCAAATATAGTGACTACAGGGGATAAACCATATGTGGGGAAAACACAAAAAGATCAAAAGAAATCACATAGTTCATTAAGAACAACCACAACAAAGAACATGTCTTGTAGTTCAGTTCACTTGGAATCAACTTATTCGATCATATGTACATAGCTATTGAGCTATTCTGCTCATCTACTAAGATTATCCTTGATGTACACAATAATGCTCCCTTATTACCCAGTAATCCCACTTCTGGGCATATAACCAGATGATCAAAACAAGGCCACAGTAAAGCTACTACTGTGTATCACAGTAATATTTACCAAAAATGACACACACACACACACACACACACAGATAAACACATGTGCAAAACTATGCTTCCATCACAGAGAATGTGACCACCTCATTTGTAACAAAATGGAAAATCTTGGAAAAAATCATATTAAGTGAAGTAAGCCAAACTTAAAGAAACCTATGTTCCATGGTTTCCCTTATTTGTAATAGTTAGTTTACATCAAGGATAATCTCATGTATTTTAATTTGACGTTTTGTTCTATGTTGAGCGTGCAACAGTATTGCTATATTGTTTGTTATTATTTCTGCAAATAGGCAGGTATACTTAAAGAATTACATTAATCTTATCCATTATTGAAGGAAGAAAAACTAAAAGAGTAACCACTAATAGGAAGAACAACTCCTACTTAATTAGTTTCATTCTTATGTAAGGCGAATGTTGTCCCCTGTATCTTCATGTTGTACATTACAACTCTGTACCTGGTCATAATGTATATCTAGTATCTTATGCATAAATTCCCCAGAAGTTCCACTTTGCTTTACTTTAAAAAAAAAATCTGTCTTAATGTTTGCGGATGCTGTGTGTGTGTGTGTGTGTGTGTGTGTGTGTGTGTGTGTGTGTTTACAAAGATCAGAACATAACATTTTTCTTCATTTCGAATACATCTTTCAGGCCATTGTAAGTTGTGGCTAATGGGAGAAGTCTCTTCTTATTTTAAGGATGAAACAAAAAGATATTTGTGCATGTACAACAGTTGCTTTATTAATGTAGTTGAACACAGAACTTCAATTTATATGTTGGCTGTTGTGAATAATGTGAATAACAATGAACTACAGATATATTTACGAGTTACCCAGAGAGAAATAATCACATGATTGGTGGATCAGATGATATTTCAACTATGATTTCTTTAGAAAACCGCATACTACTTTCTACAAGGAGAATATTAACCTGTATTTTGACCAAGGGTGTAGAAAATTTCCTTTTCTTCACACTCTCACCAACATTATCTTTTATTCAAAAGGTAATAAAGGGCAAGTTTTTACTATCTTCACTACCCCAGACTGGCTTAAGACTGAAATCCAACCACCTAAATGATTGGAATTACATACCTTTACCACCACACCTGGTTCCTTTGATTTATTTTGATAAGAGTTCTAATAGTTATAAAGTAGTATCATAGTAATTTTGAATTACATTTCTCTAATGACTTCTGCTCACAAAGCATTAAGCCAGCACAGAAGTTGTATTAAACACAAATGTGTAAACCCCTGGTGATATAGAGGGGTTTATGGAAAACATGTCTATTTGAACTTTTGTCCATTTTTAATCGTTTCTTGTTAATCTCATCTTTAATCTCTCTATACAAAAATAATTAATTCAAGGTAGTAAAAAGGAAAAAATTAAGCAACTCCTAACATTTTTCAATTTTCAATAACATGATATTGCTTAAATCATTTTCTGTTTATGCTTGAGACTATATAACAATTTAGTTAGACCTTCTACATAGCTATATGTATTTTATTCATTTTACATTGATTGCTTTTTCCGAAGCCTGCGTGTCTAATTTTGGTGTCTTTCAGTCTTAAATAGTTCAGATTTCAAACTGAAGAATAAATGGAAGTAAACAAACAAAAAATACAGTTCCTTTCATCTGATAACGCCTCTACAAGAATGAGAAAGAGTTCATCATTCTAAGGACCCTTAATTCTTAAGATAACATTTGCTATAATGCTAATGTTATTACCATTTTAGAGTTGGGAAAAATTGTAACTAAAGGCAGTAAGTGCATGGCCCAAGACACACAGTGAGGAAGGAAATGAGTCAAGTTTTCCAAAAGTCTTTCAGCAATACACAAAAGGTAGATAAATTCTCTGCATTCTCTGACACTCTTAATTCAATAATCATATTGTCCAAGAAATAATAGCATAGCAATTATTGCCATGGTGAATGTTTTCTGTTACATTTTTCTTCAACACAGACTGTGTTGGTGACATTGGGTTAACATGCACAGAGCTGAGCTTATAAATTATGGTTCAAGGAGAGGCAAATTTCTTCTGTCCCATAGTTCCAATATTGTTTTTAAAAAGTACTAAATCTTTTATATATCATCACTTACTGTATTTTAAGATTTCAAGAATGAAAAAAAATACATATAATCACTCCAAAATGCTTTACAACTAGGAGATGATAAAAGAGGCCTCTGTGAAGTAAATTTTCTTCTACTTTTAAAATTATTCTGAATGCCTTGTGCTGGTTTGTCACACCTGTAAACCTAACTACTTGGGATAACTACTCAGGAGCCTGAGATGTGTGGATAACATTTGGAAGCCAATCAGGGCAAAATAAATTCATGAGATTATTTTTCAAAAATTTTAATGAACTAACAAAGGGCCAGGAATGGAGATGTAGATCATATAGTAGCTCACCAATCTAGAGAGAAAGACATAGCGAGACCGTGAAGCCCTGATTTTAAACTCTGAGCATGCCAACACGCAGGAATGCACACACACTCACTTTTTCAAAATATCTTCATATCAGTGTTTTGCATTAATTTCTTTGTTAATGATATTATATGGGTAAAATAGGCAAAATAAACTCTTCCATCTAAAAACATTTTTATACGTTTTTGTTGTAAAAATACTGTACAGAGGGGTTATAGTTACTTGAGCAAAGTAATAAGTATATTTCCTATCAAGCATTGTTACCTCCTCCTTTGTTTCTCCCCCACCATTCCTTCCCTTCCACCTCCACAAGTACACTCCTCACACCCCCAAGCCCCAACTAATGTCCCCAGCCTAAATTCTAAAGTTCGTTCTTCAAAATAATGTCTTGTGCATCTATTGTTAGACAATGGGTCAAACTGTATTCCTACCTATTTAAGCATGTTGTTTTTTCCCTTTCCCTCCCCAAATTAGAGAAGTGTATATACAAGATGCAGGTGCACCAACATCAAACAAAGTGAAAACAGGGGTTTATATTGTTGGGGAGGAACATATCAAAAACAAGAACAAAATCACGTCGTACATTATAAATATGTGAGAAACAACAGCAAGAAAGAAAAAACCACTTGTGTCTCTATCTTGGGGGTCATTTAGCTTAACATTTATTTATCTATTCAAATATACATAGCTTTTCAACTTTTCTGCTTATCGCAGACATACACTAGTTATTGCAAATAAGGGATACCATGGGACCTATGTTTACTTAGACTTGGCTTACATCAGTTAATATAATTTTTTTCCAAGTCTTTCCATTTCCTAAAAATTGGGCGATGTCATTCTTTCTGATAGAGGCATAGAATTAATATATATACACATATATATGTATATATATAGTATATGTGTGTGTACACACATACACACACAGAACATTTTCCTTTTTTGTTTTTTAGAGCAACTTAGTTTTCCACCTTCACCATTTTTTCAAATGTTTTTATTGTGGTTAAGTGGTTACATAATTTCCCAAATTTCACAATATTGTGGGATAGTGATGCTTAGTTAAATCACAAACACATTCTAACTTTGATGGAGCAAATTATCTATCATGGTCTACAACACTTATGAGGTCTATGAGCTTTGCAATAGAGTTATTTCTTCCATATGTATACTTTTTTGTTTTGAAATATGTATATTTCTTTTGTTTTGCATAGCGTCCGCTGTTCCCTCTTTCCCACTTGTCCCCTCCCTCCCTTCAGTGACATTGAAATGCTTAGTTCATTTTGTTCAATGTCCAGTGCGGCTGATGGATCCCACGTTGTATGTTTTTCCCTGATTCCCTCTAGTTCTGTGTCGTCCTCCTGGTTTCCCTTCAGTGTGCAAATATGATCAGCAGAATGGGGTTATTTAGTAGTGATTCAATCAGATGAGTGGAAGTCTTTGGTTTCTTAAGTGTTGTAATTTTGTTGTATCACCTTACATTTTGGATTTAACATCCACTTACCATGGAGACCATTTGCTGTTTGTCTCTTTGCTTTTGTCTTACCTCGCTCAACATGATTTCCTGTAGCTTGATTGATTTCCCTGCTAATGCCATTATTTTGTCCTTTATAATGACTGGAAAATATTCCATTGTGTATAGTTACCATAGTTTTTGGATCCATTCATCTCTGGTGGGACATATGGATTGTTTTCATATCATGGCTATTGTGAACAGTGCTGCAATAAACATGAAGGTGCATGTGTCCTTGAATATTGGTACCTGTTGTTCAGGATAGATGCCTAGAAGTGGTATGAGTGGGCCATAAGGAAGGTCAATATTTAGCTTTCTGAGGACTCACAAGACTGCTTTCCAACGTGGTTGTGTAAGTGTACGTTCACACACACACACACACACACACACACACACACACACACACACACACAGAACGTTTTCTTGATCCATTATTCTATTGAGGGGAATCGGTGTTGGTTCCATATCTTGGCTATGGCAAATAATGCTACAATAAACATTGTTGTGGTGGTAGTTTTAGTATGGACTTGTTTGTGATCATTTGGGTGAATGCCCAAAAATGGGATTGCTGTGTAATAGGGGAGCTCTATGTGGAGTCTTTTGAGGAACCTCCAAACCGCTTTCCAAAGTGGATGAACAAGTTTACACTCCCACCAAGAATGCAGTAGGCTTTCCTTCTGGCCATATCCCTTCCAGCATCTGTTGTTGTAAAAATATGGAACGATTCATTAATTTGCGTTTCATCCTTGTGCAGTGACCATGCTAATCTTCTCTGTATGTTCCAATTTTAGTGTATGTGCAGCCAAATTGAGCACAGAACATTTTTTTATATATAAAGTGTAATTGATTTTCTTAAACTAGACAATTCAACAAAAAGTAAGTTCAAAAGAATTGTGAAATTTTACAACCATGTATTTCTTACATAAGCACACATTTAAGAACAAAGTCAAGATTGACATGCCAAAAACAAAATAATTCCAGATATTTGTTGTTCATGAGTTGTGTAGGAGGAGGAATTCAATTATTCTACACAAGGCACCTGTCATAATGTTCATTGCAGCAAATGTTAAGGTTTGTTAAAAGTTTTAATGTTTTAAATATGTTTCATTTTAGGATTTGCTTATATACGGCAAAATTAAGACTGGTTGGCAGGTCATAAAATTTTTCGATAAAGTATATAATATTTCTGGTAGCATGTACTAGTAAGTATGTACATTTCAGAGTTTATAGAAACTTTACTAATGAGAAGTTGCAAAGACTGTGTAAAGAAGAAGAGTGAAGAGTTAAGGTTTTAAGTAGACAGTTTCTGTTAAATCTTTAGGGCTCCCTTACATTATATGTTAGTGATGAACAAAGAATGATATAAGCCACATACAAATGATGAGATGAACTATAAATACTAATCTTAGTGGATAAATTTAAAGGCTACTCATAGCTTTATCCAGTTTTGAATGTAAAGGAATATGAGAAAATAGTAAAATCTACTCTGTACTTCTCAAATACTGAAAACCCTGGTAATGGTTTTGTTTTTTATTTTAGTAATCATTAACATATAATTATTGTTTTCTTTATTTATAGCATTTTTCCTTGTTGTAATAGAATACCACTTTTTATGAGTCGTGATTAAGAAGTACTTTGAGAATATTATTGGGATGGCCACACCATTTTTCATAGGTGCATGTGAATTTACAAAGAGCAAAACTAAAAACAAAATATTGATTAAAAATTATATCAAGTAGAGTCTGAATCAGGAGTGTTGATAAATGTCCACACCTAAAATCTTAACCCTAGGCTGAAGTAGTGGTATTACAGAGTTGACGCCACAAAATTGAGAAACTGTGTTTTTTTTTTTTTTTTTTTTTTTTTGCTTTGGTTTTGTTGGTTGTGGGGCTTGAACTCTGGGTCTTGGGTACTGTCCCTCAGCTCTTCAGCTCAAGGCTAGTGCTATCACTTGATCCACAGCACCACTTTCATCTTTTTCTGCTTATGTCGTGCTGAGGAATGAAATCCAGGACCTCATGTATGCAAGGCAAGCACTCTACCACTGAGCCACCTTCCCAGCACCTGAGAAACTGTGATTTAAAAAAATCATCTGAACAATATTTGCTTTCTGCTTTGGGTTATATAATGAAATATGTGAATACATTTTTATATTTTTGTGAATTGTCATACTGCTAAATTTATACTAACTGCAGCCAGTTTATCTTTTTCAAAGTCAAGGAATATTTCTGAGAGTTTGCTTCTGTGAAGAATGTTTTTGCATTTATAATTTCTTCTGAGCCATTTTTATTTATTATCAAAATCACTTTATACTTTATGTTGATGAGTTATCACACATCAAATATCTTCAAATGTACATGTAGAGCCTCAAGATAGCAGTATGAATATTCTCATACACCTCTTGTTTATCTGTTATGCACTTTAATATTATGATATTTTTCTCTCTCTTTCACTCTCTCATTTCTGCTCTTTCTCTTTCATGCTCCATGTCTGCTACTTAGAATTTCTGTTGGTCTACTATTATCCTTCAAGATCCACTGGTTTTGTGGGAACATGATGGGGACCATCAGTTACCCTTGCATTCTTTAAGAGTTATAACAGTGACGTGAAATTATTCTTTGCCATTCTAAATGGCAAAACAACAGATCTAGGAATTCCTTTTCACTTTTAGTACTATTATAAATTTTATCTCATACGAATCATTGGGACTGATAATGTACTTTTAGCCTGGGACTCAAAAGTTCTTTTTCTTTTACAAACAACCTTTTTCTTTTATTATCAGTAAGTAACAAAAACAAAGCTATCCTATGGGAAAGTAGGCTGAAGTTGTTCACAGGGATGAAAAACAAGTTAATGGGGGAAGTGAGTACAAAGGACACCCCTCATATAGCACAGATCCTTAGAGCAGTTTATCATGTATACTTTGTGATAAGGACAATGTGCTAGGAACTCTAGATTAAATCACTGAACATTTGATATTTATGTATGCACATGTATTTATATATGTATATTTATTTATATATGCATATATGTGTACATCGGCCCATATATGCACACATGAATGTTACTATACACACAAATACACACATACATACACATATGCACAAATGGAAAAAAAGACACATAGATATAGCCAACACAAGTTTCACTAGTTGTTGAATATGCCTTAGAGAGAATGCTTGGAAACAAATGTGTTGAAGATGTATTTGTCTCTAAGAGTTCTTTTACCACTCCTCTTATCTCTTCCAACTGGTAGCTTTAGAGAGATTCAACTTGATAAATGCAGTACAAGTGATAGCAAGTCACTCGAAAATCTCAATAAGTATAGGTAATATTGTGTCTCCCTGCTTCCCATGGAATGCTTGCTCTTGTAGACACTCTCAACAGCCAAAGTAGTAGGACAATATCCTTGTTAAGAATAAAATTATAAGGCTTTAAATGGCATCTTTCCTTGGGCTCTTTTCCAACAGCCAGCATCAATTCCTAAGCAGATGAGTGATTCCCCAGAAGACTGGAGCGCAGGTCAAAATTTAACCAACCCATATGAAAAGTCTAAAGTGAGCAATTCTGACTGAGGTCATGCCGATGTCCTGGCCACGAAAATGAGAAAAAAAGAAAGTTTTTTATGTATTAAAATTTGAGAATAATTTGTAACCTGTTAATAAATGTGTAGAACACAATTATACTAACTGACAAAAGATGATGTGTATTTCATTTATGTGCTTTTGGACTTGGAAAGTGAATTTAAGTGTGTCTACACAGTAGAATCAGCATGAAACAAGCCAGCATTTCTTCATTTAAGATGCAAGGAAAGGATACAGGTTGACCCATTGCAACAAGATACTATTAGATACTATTAGAGGGGGGTGGACAGAGGTGTTGGGGTTGTGTGAAGGTAAGGAATAGTAGGGGAAAAACAAAGGAGGTGGTAAAAATGGTCAATAAGAAATGTACTCATTACCTTACTTATGTAACTGTAACCTCTCCGTACAGTACTGAGCTTCTTCAGTAAAAGTGCTGGCAAAATTGGTTAATCACTCATAGAAAACTAAAACTATATCCTTATATATCATCCTGTACCGAATCAACTCCAAATGTATCAAAGACCCCGGGGTCAAAGCAGACACCCTGAAAACATTACAGGATGGAGTAGGACATTCCCAAGGTCTCCTGTGCAGAGGCTGAAATTTTCTTTTTTTTTTTTTTCATTTTATTTTATTTTACTTTTTTTTGTGAACATACCGTACAGTGGGGTTACAATTACATGGACAGGATAATGCACACATTTCTTATCAAGCATTGCAGCCTCCTCCTTTGTTTACCCTTCACATCCCTTCCCAGCCTCCCCACCAAACCCCCAACCAATCCCCGCTTCCCCCGCCACACACCAACATTGTAAAGCTCGCTTTGGACATGACAACTTGTACTTCTCATTGTTGCAACAAGTCCACCTGTTTCCTTAAACGACTTGTTTTTCCCCATCTCCTCCACAAGTTTTACTGACATCAAATATAGTGAAAGCAGGGGTTATAATGTGGGGGAGGGACATACAAAGCAACAAAGAAATAATCTTATAAATGCATTAGAAACAAATGCATGAAAGAAAAAAAAACCATTAAAATAAATATCTAAAGGTTCATTTTGCTAACATCACATTATCTGACCTTTTCCGCTTGACTCATACATATACTAGATATTGCAAATAAGGGAAACCATGGGACCTATGTTTTTTGGGCCTGGCTTACTTCACTTAATATAATTTTTTCCAAGTCTTTCCATTTCCTAACAAATGTGGCAATGTCTTAATAGAGACCCAGAAGCACAAGAAATCAAAGAAAGTTTGGACAAAAGGGATTGTATGAAATTGCAGAGCTTCTGCATGGCAGAGGACATAGCTAGCAAGATCAATAGAAAGCCCATTGATTGGGAGAAGATCTTCGCTAGCCATACAATACAGAAGGGTCTCATATCTAAAATATAAAACATTAAATCCCCCAACAACAAATCCTAAAAGAAACAACTGTCCAATAAACAAGTAAAGACTTCAAGAGAAACTTCTTTGAAAAGAAAAGAAGGAAGGCCAATAGACACATGAAGAAATGCTCAACCCCCCAAGCCATAAAAGAAAAGCAAATCAAAACAACATTGAGATACCACCTCACCCGATTTAGAATGGCTATAATCAAGAACTCTATTAACAACAGATCCTTCAGGGGATGTGGCCAGAAGGGAACCTTACTGCATTGTTGGTGGGAGTGTAACTTGTTCAACTACTTTGGAGTAGTATGGAGGTTCCTCAAAAGATTCCACCTAGAACTTCCCTATGACCCAGCAATCTACCTTTTGGGCATTTACCCAAATCATCACAAAGAAGACCATACTAACTCTACCAGCACAACTATATTTATTGCAGCATTATTTAACATAGCTAAGATATGGAATCAACCCTGATGCCCCTCAGTAGATGGATGGATTGGGAAAATGTGGTATTTAACCAAGTCCTTATCTTAGAGAGGGAAATGGTTTGGATAGAATGATAGGAGAGAGATTACAAAAAAAAACGAACAAGAAAAAATGGAAAAACCAAAATTTAAATTTAAGTAGTGAAACACTTAAAAATTATGTAAGTTTAAACAACTGATATTGAGAGGAGAAAAGGATAAGATGAGAAGAAAGGATGGATTGAAAAGAGAAATGAAAACTAAAAAATAAAAATTCTTAAAATTAGTTACTTGAAAATTATATACATATAAAGAGATAATACTACTATTAAAGAATTTAAGCCTAAGAGGTTGTGAATTGAGTAATATTTTTCTGGATTAAATGTATACACAATGGGGTATTACGTCTAATAATCAATGACAGGTATATATCTGGGAATGAGCCGAACAGAAATTTAGTCAATCAAAAAATGAATGAAACAGAAAAAAATGAAAAGAATACTTAAAAAGGACCAAAAGTTCAGAAGCTATAAAAAAAAGCACACACACACACACACGTATACACCTAAAATAAAAATTATGGGAGGAAAATAAGATTAATAGAAAATAATTTAAAAAATTAAATTTTTTTAAAAGGTTCAAATAAGAGTTCTTTGATTGCAACAATGAGCTGAAGAGTGTAGGACCAGCGCCAAGGCCCAGAGTTCAAGCCCCAAGACTGACCAAATAAACAAAACAAAACAACAACAAAAAAAACAAAACCTCTCTGATTCTATGACAGCATAAATTTTGTGGGTAATGGTTAAGACCAGGTTGCCATTCTAAAAATATATATATATCACCCCCAAAAAAGAGGAACAATAGGAAATATATAGGAGGAAACTTACAAATCTTAATGGACTAACAGTCTGTCAGTTTGTTTTAACTTTTTATCAAAAATGAAAGTAATACTTGATAATATTTTATTAAGGCTTTAAATTTCTTTAACCTTGACATTTAAGATTCACTTTAAAAAGAAATTCAACAGGTGACAGTGTTTTCTCCTTACTTTTCCAAAGAAATGATTATTTCATCATTATAGTGTATAGCACAATATAACCAGAAAGCATTTGTTAAGGAAAAAAAAATTCCCATTCTTTGTTTTGCTTGTCTGTATTTAAAGCTGCATACCATATCCTACCCACCCTATTGTCTGTCTTCTCATATGAAACATTTCAGTAAATGTGTCAGCCAGCAAAGTTTTACAAAATAGCATGCTTTCATTCATTGTGCTTTCCAAAATATATCTCACAAAGGCCAACAACAAAACACAACTTGAAACATCTGTGGATTTTTCTATTTAAGGTGCAAAGTAATCACTTTCCATAATCCTTAGAATCAGTTCTTCACAGGCATTAAATGCTCTTTCACTTCCATGCTTTAGAACAGCAGCATGTAACAATGGTGTACATGTTAATTTGTTCACCACATCTGGTTTGTTTACAGCAAGGACTGTCTTCATGGAAGATAGTAATAGATGAGTTGTGCAATTATGTAATTTAAAAGGGCTCTGAGTTGGGGATAGAGAATATCCATTTATGTGACTAAATAATTAAATTAAATCCTATAATGTATACTCCTTCAGTTTTCTGGCTAAAATGTTCTACATTCTAGGTATTTTTAAAAGAAATATTTTATGTTGTTTCCTTGGTGACAACATAATTGGAAGACTTAAAATTTTCCTATACCATGGCCATCTGAAATGAGATGGATGTACGTAGGTTAACATAAAGAAATTTTGGGACAGCATTAATGTTTGAATCTTGGATGGGATTTGATTGGGAATTGTGATAGGCTTTCATAGTATGAGAAGAAAAACAAAAGACCATACTAATACTTTTATCTGCCACATTGTTTTATTAGTTTATTCAAACACACACATATAAACACACAGATACACATTATGAAGACCCAGTCAGTCTGCAAGAGAATATTTTAATAGGATTTCCATAAAATATTTAGTCTGCTGAGATCTGATTAGAATTTATAGAAATATCTAGTGGCTTCCACCCCTGGACAAGTTATTATCATTGGTGAAGATGTTGCCATTTGATTTTAGAATGCCCCAGAAAGACCTATGTGTTAAAGAAAAATGACATTCCAATTCCTCCCAGACTGTGGAGCATACCTGAATAGTTCTTCTGGAGATTAAGTTCTTCAGAGTGAAACCCATGAGAAAATAGACTCTCATCTTCTTTCTTCTTTTATCTTTTAATCATTCTAGGTAAAAAAGCATTTCTCTTTGACATACTCCCCTCCTTGACATTGTCTTGGCACTGGCCACCAAAGCAATGAAACCAGCTGCAACATTCAATCTTGTAAATCTGAGTAAGCCTTTCTGCTTAATAAATGGACAATATCACTTATTATGGTAGGTTATAAAGCTAACCCAACGTTCTTGTCTTTCTAACAATGTAGAGTATATTAAAATATGCTTCATTATAAAATATCTAACTCCATGTTGTATATTGTGTTTTTTTTCTGTTGATCCTAAAGCTTACAATCAGGACCTAACTGTAAAACTGTTGGCAATAAATAATCACATTACTTTTATGATTCTATAATTTAACTTGTTTTCCTACAAATTTATAGAATAATGTAGCTATGGAAAATCAATAAATATTGAATTTTGATATAGGATTACCTATCACTGCAAGTTTTGTCAAAATTTATTTACACTGAAATGATTGCCATTGATATTGTTCTCAAGATTCCAAATGTTTATACTTTCAGCTGACCTTTTACAAACTCATACCCCAAACATAATTTTTAGTTTGTTCATGCAATCATAGGAACATAAATATATGGCAAAAATGTTAATTAGTTTTATCTGCTGCCATTAATGGAGTATACCTAATAGAATTAAGTACATACCCTCAGGGAAATAAGATACTTCCTTCTAAATCCAGACTTGCAGGCAGACAGAGAGACACCCACACCCACACACATACACACACACTCACACACCCACACACTCACACACACACACACACACACACACACACACACACACTTACCACTCTGACTCAGGTTAGATTCCAGATATTGGGTATCAGACAATGATCAATTAATCAAATTTTCTTGTCCAGACATAAAATACATTCATAATTCCACACATACAAAAACACCAGATCATTCAAAATCGTGAGAATATTTAACAGAACCACCCCGCTCTGGGCCATCTACTCCCTGATTTCATTCATTCATGTCGATGCATTTTTCATATCATAATTAAAAATCTTTTTGTATCTCTCTGATTAGCAGATAATATGTTATCATGTAAGGGAAAACGTAGGTAAAATTACATATGAAAATTGCATATGAAATAATGACATTCCTAAGGATAAAACATGCCTGCTTTTCAGTTTGGTTGCCAAAATGGAACTTTTAGACCTTTTGAATATTTAACTTTAAATCTGAACCTTCAAATTTCACTAGGATTTGAATTATGTTACTTACAACATTAATGTAAAATAAAAGCATTACTAAATAGAAAGAAAATTATAAGTTTATCACACCTTAATTCCAGAATTGACTTTATTATAAAAACAATTACATTTATATAACATGATAAACATCCTGAAACAAACTAAAAGGTATGGAAACAGAAGACTCTGTTTTTTGTTTAGTGTATGTTGTTGTTATTTATAGTTTGTGATGATTCTGTCTTCTTTACCTTATGCATGGTATATTCATTATACATCTTCAGAAAGGTGGGGGTGGGCACAGAGCTTTAGGGAAAGGGTGAAAAAATTAAGCAGTGGAGTTCTTTGAACATTGATGAAAGTGAACTATTTAACACATGAGTGGGGAAAGAAGGAAGGGAATGGGAAAATATGAGGGAACTGAAGACATTGCATAAAAGGAAATGTACCCATTACCTGACTCATGTAATTGTAATCCATCTATAAATCAACTTAACAACAGAATAAATTTATTTTAAAAAGTCGAACAAAACATTGTTTCTTAGAATCGTACAAGTATGTTTTGTTCACTGGTTTGAGCTGGTTGAATCTATCTCTGAAAATAGCTACATTTACATTCATTGGGCGAATTTTTGAGCTACTAGTAGTTAGAAGTCAATTATGATTGTATGTTTTTCTGAGACTCTAATTCATTTATTTCTTTAATCTAATTTTATGATTTCTATCTACCAGTTTTTGAATTGCCTTGTTCCTGTTTTTCAAGGACCTAGTGGTGTATTATTAGTGCTGAATTAAGATTGTTCTAATTTGTTGATGTATATACTCAAAGCTATAAATTTTCCTGAGTATTGCCTATGTTCTTGTGTCCTAGAGGAGGTAATATTTTGTCTGTTCACTTCCGGTTATTGTTGTTTTTCTGTTTATGTTATGTTGAAATTGTGATTTCAGGCTTGTATGAAGAGACAGTAATGATATGAAATATATATTATTACATTGAAAGAAAGAGCAGACATTTTAACCTTTTTGCTTCAAGTAAATTAATAAGCAAAGCTTATTAAAATAATTACTTATTTAGCTGGGCGCTGGTAGCTCACGCCTGTAATCCTAGCTACTCAGGAGGCTGAGATCTGAGGAACGCGGTTCAAAGCCAGCCCGGGCAGGAGAGACCGTGAGACTCCTATCTCCAATAAACCACCAGAAAACCGAAAGTGGCACTGTAGCTCAAGTGGTAGAGCGCTTGCCTTGAGCTGAAGAGCTGAGGGACAGTGCCCAGGCCCAGAGTTCAAGCCCCACGGCCGACAAAAAAAAAAAAAAATTACTTATTTAATTTTCAGAGGATGAGTATAGTACTCTTGGATATCTTGGAGGAAAGATATTAGACTCATCACAGCTGATGCCTTATACTGAATTTACAAGCTAAACTTTCTTTTTCAGAAGACTAAAGCTTCAGTTCTTTCATATTAGTATTATAAAATCATAATCCCTGCATATTGATTTGTTATCCTCTGCTATTTTCAATTCCATTCTTCCTCCATTATATATCAAGGGCTTTGAATAACCAATTCCTTAAAATACCTATATTTCCTATATTGTGATGTAAACCTCAGTGATATGTATATGAATTTATCTCTCAGTCTCATCTTGAGCTGCATTCATATGAAATTTATACAGTCCAAAGCAAGAAACATGACTATTTACTCTTTTCTATGTTTTAATCAATAAATCCATTCTAATACTCTAATTGAAATATATATAAAGTTTTTAACATGAAGACAACCCTCCCCCATTATACTTTAAAGTAAAACCTTGGGGACTATTTTATATATAAAAATACAAAAGTCAAGGCTGGGAAGGTGGCTCAGTGGTAGAGTGCTTGCCTTGCATGCATGAGGCCCTGGGATCGATTCCTCAGCACCACATAAGCAGAAAAAAAAGCCAGAAGTGGCGCTGTGGCTCAAGTTGTAGAGTGCTAGCCTTGAACTGAGGAGCTGAGGGACAGGGCCCAGGCCCAGATTTCAGCCCATGACCGGACCCCTCCAAAAAAAGATTAAAAAAATAAAAAAGTGCAATGCACATGTTTATACATGAATAATCTAATGATTAAATCAACTAGACGCAAGAACTACCATACCACATCAAGTCTCAATTTACTTAAAAGCACCAAAATGTTAGTGTTCATGAATATCACTCATTGTTAAAAAATGACTAGTCAAAACAAAGTTTAAAATATATTTGAAAAATGAAAATTACACACAGATTTGCTAATATCTTGTTTCCATGGATACATTTTTTTCAGCATATAGGGAAACAAAAAATAAGGGTTTGTCACATAGAATAAATATATAAAAGTAGACTGCCTTTCCTTAAGATGATAAGTACATGCAAATCGTGTGATTTATTCAAAAATACTATAAAATTCATAAGAGGATTTATGATCGATCAGAACTGATAGGTAAGCAAAATACCTGGAAAACTGTAAATGTTAATTGTGCTTTCAATATAGGAAGACAAGTTTTCAATTCATGAGCCTATAGAAGAAGATTTTTGTATCTGTAACACAATCCACTTTTAACTGTTAAAAGCACTTGCTTAATCTCTAATTAGAAAGGGAAAAATGAATTAACATCTTACATGATTGTTTTGACAATTAATTGGTATATTGACGGTCAAAGGGAGGAATTGGAGATTAATATAATCTTTTTCCTCTCTTCTATTACACAGCAATAGCTGTGAATTCAGGAGTCTCATGCAATGTACTCACAGCTGAATAACTAATATGCTTAAAAATATGGAACATAGGATAAAGAACTAGATCAGCAAGCAAGCTGATAAGATCAAACTTTTGAGCAGGATTGCCACATCATTTAGGAATGCAATTCCTTCATATGAACTTCAAATGTTGTGGCCTTCCTTGTCTGATTAAAAGGTAAGAAAGCACTGTAGAAACAAGAATTCCTGTTCAGCCAAGTAGAACATCAACATGTTGCAAATTTTCATTCCATAAAGATTCTTTGTTAGAGTACTTTCATTTAATATACTTCAGCACATCATCCTTCCCGGTTGGAGACAGGAAAAAAGATAATTTTGCTAGAATATTATCTTACATAAATTAGTGTGTACAGGGATGATTTGTATAATAACAGATGTTTGTAATAAATGTAAATAGGGATCATGTCTAGAAGTTACAGAATTTTGTGCATGAAAACATACATTAGATTAGTTGCAGAATTTCTATTTTGAGAAAAACTTTATATTAAAGTATAATGCACTTTACTAAGAGTTGAAACATTTTATTGAAAAATATATTCTTAGATATATTTTTGCTTCATAATTTTAAGAAGAAAAATGATCCCAAAGTAATTACTCCTTTATTGTTTTCCTGTTTCCATGTGATTAACCTTCAAATTAGAAATCCAGATATATGATTTAATTTAACCAAAAATATTTATTGAATATAAAAACCTTCTACTCTCTACATTCTTCACACTAAGATCACCAAATATGTTGAATCTTAAATAATTAGTCTCTTTTTGACCTATGTAAATACTATTTACAATGTGAGTGAAATGTTTAAAAATAGTATTTATTTTAGCTTAATTGCTCTGAAGAGACTAAAAATGATATTATCAAAGCCTAAAAATTATTAGATTTAAAATTTAAAATTCAGGAAGTGATTTTGACCACTCTACTTACTGGAGCCTTCACTAAAACCTCATGAGACAATTTATATTGGTGAAGCAAAAATATGAGGTTAGACATTTATGAATAAAAAATCATGTCATTCTGAATACGTAGAGCTACATATAAAACAGAAAAATTAGCTTTTAAACATCTGAATATGCTAATACATTTAATTGCAGGGCAAGTACTTGTTCTGAAAGGAGATAAAATTGCAATATTCTGAAATGTAAATCTAAGTATTCATTTGAATAAAAGACAATGTTTAAAATATCACTCATTCAGGAGAAGATGTACTTTTAGATGTTTTTCATGCCAATTATGTTCTCTAAACTTACTACAAATACTAGATTAGTAAAACTAATTCATTCCTTTGTAGGGAAATAGAAATTCAGTTTCCAAAAACGCATGACTATAACTATTTCTCAAACAGTTACTAAGTAACTGTTTTGTATTTTTTGTCATGGAATCTTATTTCATATATTTTTATTCATTTAGTTAAATAATTGACCAATAACAATATAAATTATGCATGAACAAGGTTTATCTAACGTAAGTATTACTTTCACAAGACATGTCATGGCTCTCTTAAAGAACACTAGAAGGCAGTGTACTTTTTATTAATTTTTAGTTATTTTGTTAATGGATATTAATTGTCAGAAGTGGCAATTCCATAATATATTTAAAGTATTTGATTATACTCCCTCTATTTCCTTTTCATTACTCCTACCTCCAAAGATCTTTTGTTTTTCACATAAAATTACATCTTTATATATGTGCATATAAACTAATTTGGAAAAGTTAAGCTAAACTGCAACTTAACTCAAGATGTACAGTGGATTAATAGGATGAATAAACTTTTTTAACTTTTGAATTGAGCTATCATTATTATTATGGTTTTATGGTTAAGGTTAGCACCCCAGAAAGAATTAGAATTAGGATTAGAGAAATAGAAAATTTAGGTTCATCATAGGATGAACCATTTCAACAATGATACTCAGAAGACACTATGTTGAAAATGATGTTTTCCTTAATGCTAACACTAATCCCAGCTGGAACTGAGACCTAACTTTCACCCTAATTATGGTCTAATTCTAATGTTTAAGAAAAAGACTCTAGTTTTTAATCATTCTAATGAATACTCCAGTTTGCACTCTGGAAATGAGTACAGTTTGCCATAATTCCCAACAATTTCCTAACTCTACCTCTGAAGTTATCTTGTTCCCTAACATGAACCATTTTATTACTTGTCCTCAAATTATCTTATCAGGAAAAATACTGTAGTTTCTATTGATCCTACCTTTTTCTGAACCCCTGTACCCTAAAACAGTTTCAGATTTACTTACCACCTAGTCCATTACTTAACGCTTTCAACCTAAACCTGGCTGGAAAACCCTCATTAATCATTATAAGAAGGAACACTAAGAAATAAATATAATGATAATGCTCTAGTTAATGTTCATTGTCATATTTTTTATTCTTCTTGTTAGTGAAAACTCAATTTTATAGTAAAAACTTATTCATAACAGTAATCATAATCAGAACAAAATATTGACCCTGGTCTTAATCCAAATTATATGACAATAACACTAACACAAGTTAATTAGTTTTCACTCATCCTAACTTGATTCAAATAAACCTTCCAAATATAGGTTTCAATTTTTTCCAATATCTTAGTCATTTTCTAACCTAAACATAATCCTAACTGGAACATTGAGAATAAACATAAGCCTAATTTTAAGTAGAATCTAATATTAATAGCAAGACTCTAGTTCACATTCATTGTAATTCATACAAGGATTACATTAAAATTTACTTTGAATTTGAGCCTCAGTTTTTCTCCTTCACTCTAACGCTAACCATGGCTGGAATCCTAACCATAACCTTGAGACTAATAGTATTCCATTTCAAAAATTTATGAAAAATGCTTGTTTTGTGGAATCCTAACTGAAATTCCACTTGCAATTCTTGAAATAAATTGCAGGTATTCTTAAACCCTACAGATTTTCTCACTCTTATCTCTGAATGTATCTTGTTTCATAGCAGGAATCATTATACCCATTGATCTCAAATCCTGATATTATGAAATACATTGTACTTCCATTATGCCTGTTTTTCCTGAATTCCTAGAACCTAAATAACATTCAGCTTTACTTAACATTTAACACATTTCTTTTTTTTTTTCTTTTGTCCGGCGTGGGGCTTGATCTCTGGGCCTGGGCACGATCCAGAGTTCTTTAGCTCAAGGTGTGAGCTGAACCACTTGAGCCAGAGCACCACTTTTGAGTTTTCTGGTGGTTAATTGGAGATAAAAGTCTCACAGACTTTCCTGTCTGGGCTAGCTTTGAACTGTGATCCTCAGAAATCAGCTTCCTGAGTAGCTAGGATAATAGGCATGAGCCACAAGTTTAACCCATTTCTTTACTCTATCCTCAACCCCGGTTAACCAGAAACCTAATCCTAAGCACAGACTGATTTAACACCAACTGGTTAATGTAAGGAAAAATATTTGGAATTTATTCAATCGCACATTTTTTTGCTTCTATTTCTTAGTGGAAAACTAAAATTTACCCTAAAGCTTATCCTTCCCTTACCCTAACCAGAACAAAAAAGTATCTCACTCTTTAAACCAAATTATATCTGAATCTTGAAAGTAACACAGACATTCGTTTTCATTCATTCTAACTTTGATTCATTCTTCTTAAAATATGTGACAGTTTTACACAATATCTTACGTCTTTTTTTCATCTCAACCCCAACTCTAACTAGATCACTTTGCCTAAGCCTACATATAACTGAATCATCATGTTAGCAAGCCTCTTTTTTCACATTTATCCTAACTCTTGCTCAGAGTGTAGGTCTAAATTTTACTTGCAATTTGAACCTAAATTTTTTAAGTGTTTTTTGATTTCCTGTCAAGTTTTATATTTCAATATTTTAAAAAATTATTTTGTTGTTAGGATGATTTAAAGAGAGATTAGTTACATGTGTAAGGGAAGGAATACATTAAAGCAAATCTTATCTAATATTAATATAACTACTCTGGCCTGTTTATGAGGTCCATTTTTAATTTGTAAAGATGATGCACAGAAGGGATCCAATTACATAAGTCAGATAATGAGCACATTTCTTTTTCAATAGAGTCACCTCTTCCTTCATGTTCTCCCAGTTTTTCCCTTTCAACCTCCCTCCCCCATAAGTTGTATAGTTCATTACAAGATAGTGTCTATTGAGTGGCATTGCTACATTTGTTCACCCTTTGTCCCACCATTTCTGTGTTTCCCCTTGCCCTTTCCAAACTTACATATAAGACCAAAGGTGCAGAAATTGAAACAAAAAAACAGCATCCGAATTCAGATGGAAAAAGCAAAATAATAAATAAAAACTCTCATTATCATTTCTTGGAGATGAATATGATGAACATTATTTTATATGATAATATTCATATACCTATTGAGCCTTTGTGATCCTCTCCAAAGGGCATCCTCCTTTGATCTTACTGTATAAACGTTCAGAATTCAATGTAATTTATCATGTCCAAATGTAATGTTTTCTCTTTTACCATCCAAGTGTTTTAAGTTGTATAATTAGAGGCACATTCTAATACAACAAATGAGGGAAATTGGGCAACCTATATTCTTTGAATCTGACTTTCTTCACTTAATATAGGTTTGTTCCAAGTCTTTCCATTTCCTTATGAATGGTGCAATATCATTTTTTCTGGGTGAATAGAGTTGCATCATACTGAAGAGTTTCTTCATGGGAAAGGAAAAATTTAACAGGGTATATAGAAAGAGAATAGAATGGAAGAAGATTTTTACTAACTAAGCATTAGACAAGGGTTTATATAACTAAACCATATTTACAGATCAAATTAACAAGAGCACAATTAATATATGGGATAATGACTTAAGGAGAACTTCTTAGAAGAAAAGTAACAATGACAAATAGACATATCTCTCTCCATGAAAAAAATGCAAATCCAAACAACACCGAGATTCTTCTCACTCCTGTTACAATGCCATTATGAAAAAACAAACAATTACAGATACTGATAGGGAAGTGATCCAAAAGAAACGCTATTACATTGTTGGTCGTAATGTAATCTTGTTCAACGACTTTGGAAAACACTATGGAGGTTGCTCACAAACCTGAATAGAGAGCTCCCTATGATCCAGCAATTCCACTTATTGCCATTTATCCAATAGAGCAGAAGACCACACTGAAGTTGCCAGCACAATCATGTTCATTGTTGCACTATTTTCTGTAGCCAACATATGGAATCAACCCAGATGCCTCTCACTGCAAAAAGGGATCAAGAATTGTGTGCGTGTGTGTATATGAATTATATATATATATAATTTTATTGATCACTATTTACAAGTATGCCTGTATATATACATACATAACCAAATTTTATTCATCAATCAGAAAAAAATAATATTGCACCATTCTTTTTTGGGGGGAGGGCAGTCCAGTCATGGGGCCTGAGCTCTGGGGCCCTGGCGCTGTCCCTCAGCACTTTAGCTCAAGGCTAGTGCTTTACCACTTGAGCCACAGTGCCACTTCCGGCTTTTTTCTTTTTGCTTACGTGGTGCTGAGAAATCGAACCCAGGGCCTCATGCCTGTAAGGCAAGCGCTCTACCACTGAGCCACCTTCCCAGCCCCTATTGCACCATTTTAAGGAAAATGAAAGACTTAGAAATAATCATATTAAGTGAAATTAACTGGAACCAGAGAAAATTAGGTTGTATGATTTTCCTTATGTTTGGTAGACAGAAGGTGCGTATAAATGTAAAAGTAAACATACTGGCTGATATGCAAGGAGGTAAATGTATTATCTGAAGTGTCAGAGTCCATGGCAAGTGAAAATAGTATAGTTCTCTTAAAAGATTAAGTCAAAACCCAACAAAATAAATACCAGTAAATGTGTACTACAAGAGAGGACAGTGGGGGCAAGGTGAGAGGGGTAGGAAATTGAAAAGGATAGAATACAGGCAAGAATCCATTGCATACTTCCCAGAATTGAAATATACAAAACAATGGGTAGTGTGAAATGGGAGTAAAGTTGTTGAAGTGGTAACACAATTCCAGGTGTATTGCATACATAAAATGTTTTGTTAAATGACAAGTAATACCATACAAAACATAATATTGAGATAAGTAAGGACTGGGTTGATTGGGAGGGGTGGATGAGAATGTTGAAAGGGGTGACACTGTATTCATAAACTGTTTCAGTGAATGGCAACTCCTTTGTACAAATACTTAAAGATAATAAAAATATTCCAAATGTTAATTATGATAGTTGAATATAGCATTGAACCTCAATTCAATTCCCATTTAATAATATTTGTAACCTGGAGGTTTGGAGAATAAAGTTCAAGTAATAAAACATTATGAATAGTTTTTTTAAAAAATTTGAAATTTAAATCAATACTACTTTGCTTTTTGTTCTCTATTGGGATGTTATAAGAAAATACTTCAAAATAAGTGGATTAAAAACATTAAGATTATATTACCCATACTCTAGAAGCTTGAACATTGATTATAAAAATGGTTATTCAAAGCAAACCTTTGTCTTACAGGGGTCTACTTTCTGGTTCATTATAATCTGTTTGCTGACTAGTTATATTGAGCTTCTTTTATCAGGATCATTATTGCAGGGACATCTCTGAAAGTCTGATTCTAATGTCACCAATCAGGGGAATAGAATTTCAATACATGTAATTGGAAGGAGTTACAGTGTCCAATACATTATGCAACTTTTTCTTTAACTCAGTGTAGTGTATCATTTCTATATTATTTCATAGATAATAATAACTTAAGGACAAACCTATATTGTGTAAATTATGTGAATGATTCTTACAATGGGAATAATTGTAGTGATGACAAAGTGAAGTATGATTGTTTTGTGGCTCTTGAGTCACATCATAGGTAATCATGTAAACATGTTCAGCCTTGCTAAGGCCCTTCTGATGTATTTGAACAATCTCCAATGAGTTAACTACTTCCAGAAATACAGATCTCCTTAGATTTTAATTGCTGTGTGCTATTAAGACTCCCACAGACACCAAATCAGAGTATGCTAATTTCTCTGATAAAATATATAATTGTTATAATTAATATCATATGAAGACTGTAATATTAATAACATTATAAATACTAGTGTTCACATTATATGATATATTGACATACTTTGGTTACATCAATTTTTAGAATATTTATAACAATGCAAATAGTTATTTGATGATGTATAGAAAATGAGAAAAGATTTGTGTACATATTTACTAGACATGCAAACAGATTCATCTCGTTATTTCTGATCCTTCCTTTGTTGGTTTCATTCATGCATGGAAAACATGCAGAGAAGTGACAATTGTATCCTTGCGTTTACAAAAGGGTTAACTTACATGAAGTTTATGTTGGGCTAAATAACAGATTTTATAAATTATATTGTTTTTGTCCCTTCCTTCCTTCCTTCCTTCCTTCCTTCCTTCCTTCCTTCCTTCCTTCCTTCCTTCCTTCCTTTCTTCCTTCTTTCCTTTCTTCCTTTCTTCCTTCCTTCCTTCTGTCTTTCTTTCCTCCCTTCTTCCCTCCATCCCTACCTCTCTCTTTTGCTCTCTTTTCTTTCCTTCTTTCCTCCTTTCTTTCTTTCTCTCTCTCTTCCTTTCTTTCTTTCATTCTTTCTTTTCTTCTATTCTTCCTTTCTTTCTTTTACTCATAATATGTCTCAAGTGTATACATAAAATACTAATGTGTTATGAGTAATTATAAATATTAACTAGATTAATATTAATTTTAATGACCTATGTTATATCTTAAAGCAAATTGTACTAAAAACCACTTCATAAAAGTTGCAGGATATGAAACAAATATTACTATTCATGACATTGTTTATTTCTTCAAACTAAAATAAGAATTTAGAAATAATGTGCATGTGTGTGCATGTGGGTGTATGTTATTCTTGTGATTTGAACACATGGCCTATATCTTAGTTTTTTTCACTCAAGGATAGTGTCCTTACGTTTGATCCACAACTCCACTTCTGGCTTTCTGTGTGTGTGTGTGTGTGTGTGTGTGTGTGTGTGTGTGTGTGATTAATTGAGATGTGTCTCACAAACTTTCTTGCCAAAGCTGCCTTTGGACCCCAGCTTCCTGAGTAGCAAGGATTACAATCTTGAGACACACATATTCAGCATAGATATAATATATCTAAGAATAAAATAAATTTATTATTTGAATTCTAGAGGTTCAATTTAATAAATTAAAATTTAGATATTTATTTACTTGTTAAATATGAACCTGCACTGTGGAAAAATACTTTTCATTTTTATGAAAAAAATATACACTTGAAGGTTTAAATGACAGAATCTTTGGACAAATTGAAATACTCTATTATTCAAAAGCAACAAAGGGATCATTAATCAAATTTCTCATGTAAGATAAAATCAATAGGCTCTCTCAGGATGAATTGAGCAATTTGTCATTAACTTTGATTATTATCTACTGCAGTTATATGATTTTCTCTTCTTTTACCTTAAAATTTTTACATAAAAATGCAGATTCATATATTTTTGAGTATACAGAAATCATAGTTAATGGTCGTGTATTTCTCAGGTTTGAGTACCAAGTCATTTCAGACAAAAATTGAATTTCATGTATTTTCTATCAACAGTGATTTTTAGAAATTGAATCAATCTTAATATGAGATAACTAAAGCAAGATATTACATGACTTTTCCAATTATTCCTATAAACTTGAATATAACTTATTTTTGAATGGCAGGAAATTCATATTATACCTACTCTCTATAGGATAATTAAGAAATAAATGATCGTGATAGCATTCATTTTTCCTTCACTAGAAAGAATGAACCTCGCTATAGATGACAAAATACTTTCAATGGAAATGCCATAAAATTATGAAAAGTTCAAGTCATTGTAAGTTGAATGCAATAGTCATTTTTGAAGGTCACAAAATGAAATCTCTTGAAGCTTCTTTATCTGTTAAATAAAATGTATTTGCATTCAAAATATTTCATTCATCTCTCCAACATTGGTATAATCAAACCAACTACATGTCAAATAGCTTATCTGATTAATTCAAGTAAATATTTAGGAACAGAAGTTATCACACTTGTATAGAAGTATCTACCCACCATCCTAGAAGTTAAATCTGAAATCATAAAGATTGGGATTAATAATTAGCTTTCACTTTGTTGCCATAAATAGATGGTGAACCTTTTCAGGTGGGCACAGTTGTAGAGGTATGGTAACTGAGAACTTGTGATCAAAGAAGATGTTAACATCAAAGTCCTTTCCTCCTCTTCCTTCTTTTCCTTCTCTGTCTCCGTCTCCTTTTCCTTCTCCTTCTCCCTCTTCCCTTCCTCACCTTTCTCTCTCTCCCACTCCTATTCCTCCTCTTATTTACTTTCTGTTTTCCATGAATACACATACTCCATCACAAATTCCTGACATTGGGTTCTGTGCCACCACCAACCGAAAGCATGTATAAAATGTATAAAATCAGATGCCAAGATTAATCTTTCCCCCTTATTAATTAATTTTATAAAATAGTTTGTCATATTAATAGGAGACTGACACAGCATGCTCTCATTTATTATAAGGGATAGGATTTACTGGAAAAAAAATCTGACTAACATCACCCTAATGAATCACCCTAATTGGATCAATATTATATTAGGACAAATATATTTAAAATATCAGATATACTCCAAAAAGAGGCAAAAAATTCACCTCTATGGTTTGCTATGAAAAGAAAGCAGAATTCAGTCTGTTCCTCAAGGAAATTGACCTATAATTGGCAGCATTGTCAATTTCATAAAAGATTTAAGAAGACTGAAGAACAAATTTCAACTCTAACTGAGATAAAATTTACTTTGTCCCTGTAAACAACCTTTGTATTCTATCTATGTTTGGTCCACAAAATGACTTGTATTCTATTTTAATCATATTTTAATTCACTTTAAGTGGTTGCATGGGAGTTGCTGTTTGACCATGCAGTTTATGAATAGTGTTTAGTGAGTTATTTTGTTTTCTTTCTTGTCTCCTGAGGTTTGAACTCTGGGTCTGGGTGCTGTGCATGACCTCCTTTTGATGAACACTAGAATTCTATCACTCGAGGCACAGTAGGACTTTCAGATTTTTCTGACATTTAATTGGGTATAAGAATCTCACAGACTTTCCTACCTGGGCTAGCTTCAAACCTCAATCCTCAGCCTCCTGAGTATCTAGGATTACAGGCATGAGCCGTTAGTGCCTATCTTAATACAATGCATCTTTTTCTTTTTGACCAGTCCTGGGGCTTGAACTCAGGGCCTTGGCAATGTCCACGAACTTCTTTTCCCACACTGGCACTTCTGTCTCAGTGCCAATTCCAGCTTTTTTTGTTAATGGAGAAGTGAGGAATCAAACCCAGGGCTTCACACTATTCCCCTAAGACTACCACTAAGCCAAATTCCCAGCTCAATGCAATGCATCTTGATGATCATTATTCCTCATTCTTTTCAGTCCTATCTCATTCTTCAATTTACATAATTTTGTAGAGTATTCACTGACTTGCAATATCATAAACAGTGACTCAGAAGATATATCACAGATCATATTTTATTGATAGTCTTATTCATCAACATATTAAATTTACGCATTATAGAATTCTGTGATTTTAAATTCTAAATTATCACTCAGATACACCCATTACTATTCTAAATTTTTTCTTAAGGTTAATGCAAATGCAATCTGTAATTCTTTGATAAAGTACAATGATTAATAGACTGTTAAAGAGTTGGACTATGAATATCACTTTCAGTTCTAGAACATTTTATCATCACTACCCTCTCAAAGTACGCCAATATCTATTATTAGTCACTTCCTGTCATCATTTCAACCTACCCTCCACTTGAACAACCATTAATTCATAGTCTACCACTACGGCTGTGTCCATTATAAAAAGCTCATATAATTAGAAATTGAAATCTATTTTATCCATTCCTCCCAAGTAAAATTAGTTTCCAAACCAAGTCCATATAAATTTTTCCCAGGGATATACCATATTGATTTGTATGTGTGTGTAATTCTTTGATGCCCTCCATGGCATTTCAATATTTTATTATATGTTATTATAAAAGGGTTTCTTATGTATATAATTGTACATGTGTTTCATTGGACATATGTTGAAATATATTTTGTATATGAAATTGTGATTCAAAATGCTGGATCATAGAGGCAACTCTATGTGTAATATCTTAGATTGCCAGTATGTTTAACAAACTGACTATATCACTTTAAGTGTCAAGCACCAATATATAAGGATTCCAATTTCTACATATTGATTGTGCACTGCTATTCTATTGTTGTTTTTTCTATTTCCACAAATCTCTATATGTATTCAATGTATAGGTACGGTATGATTTTTCCATATATTCTTTGGATTTTGGTATATTATTATAAAGATATGTATTTGGATTTTTGATAACATATTCAGGATAGTTAAAGCTTTTCATAGGCAGGATGGCTAAAGTTTTTCATAGACATTAATATATTTCTTATTCAAGTCTCTTTAAACAAATATATATACACACTATGTGCATATGAATATATTCATACTTATATGTGTACATACACAAATACCTATATATGTATACATATATATGAATATACAGATGTGTACATACATGTATATAGACATATATGTTTATTATTATTTTCATATGTCTGTAAGTTAGCATTTTACTTTATTTGCCAAACGTGCCCTTTATTGATTTTACTTTATTTTATTTTATTGTTAAAATGTTGTACGGAGGGGTTACAGTTACATGAGTAAGGCAATGATTACATTACTTGTTGATCATTATTACCCCTTTCCTTCCTTGTTGTTGTCCCACTATCCCTTCCCTCCCCCAGCTCACACATTCCTTTCTCCCCACTCTTCACAGCATGAAGTAGTAAGGTTGATTTCCAATATACTCTTATTGGTATCTGTGTTGCAATGGGTCATCCTGTGTCCTTGTTTCAGCGTTTTGTAATTCCCTTTACCCGCCCCAGATTAGAAATGTATATGCAAGATGCAGGGTATCAAAATCGAGTACAGTGACAACAGGGGATATTCCATAGGGGAAAGAACATACTAAGGAAACAACAATAACAAAAATGAATAAAATGACATTGCACATTTACAAAAGTAACAATAGAGACAAAACTTCCAAACATGTCCCTTATTACGAAGCTAGTTATTGCAATTCATGTCCTTATCATTTTTGGAACTTCACTAAAATGTTTTGTAGCCTTCCATGTGGACTTATATGTTCAATTTTTCCTAAATCTATCTACTCATAAGATACCAGCCAGCTCTCTTCTGAAGCCAAAAAGGCAGCCTTCTACTGCTTGGTTCCAAATCACTTGTATTTTTTCTTTGTACTAAGAATACTGATTCCAGCCCAGTGCCGGTGGCTCACTTTATAATTGTAGCTACTCAGGAAGCTGAAATGTGTATCGTGGTTCAAAGCCAGCCTGGACAGAAAAAGTCCATGAGACTCTTATCTCCAATAAACCCCAGAAAACCAGAAGTGGCGCTATGGCTCAAGTGGTAGAGATCTAGCCTTGAGTTGAATAGATGAGGGACAGCACCCAGGCCCAGAGTTCAAGGCCCATGACCACCACCAGCAACAACAACAACAATAAAGAGAATACTTACTCAAAAGGCAATAGCATTAGCAGTCTTAAAAATAGGCTCAAGTCTAACATTTTAGTCTTATGTTAGATACAAAGGGCTTTCTATTCTAATGAGCCATGAGCCCTCAGAAAGTTGACCAAATTTCTTAGTTTATTATTACTATAAGTATTAATATAAGTATGTATTTTCTTTCATTTCACCACAAAATCTGTATTTATCCTTTATGACATACTTCAATACCAGCGCCTTTGGAAGATATTTATTAATTGGTGTATATGAATTGTACAAAGGAACCTTATTGAAATATTTTACACACTCACATATTGATCAAGGGCTTGATTAATCCATTTCTGTCTTTCTCCATTCCAATTGCCCCTTATTTTTCATCTGTTTTCTGTGAATTTCTTTGTACCATCTCCACATATCGTCAAAATGTATTAAAGTGTTGTTGACTCACCCTCATTGAAAATTATGCAATGCTGAATATAAAAGCAAAAATCTAAGTAAATAGAGACATATACTTTTTATGGATTGGAGGATACAATTGAGCAAAGATATTAATTGTCCCCACACTCCTTTTGTGGGGTCATACATGGGGCTTGAAATCTGGTCCTGGGCATTGTTCCTCAGCTCTTCAGCTCAAAGTGAGTGCTCTACCCTTTGAGCACTTCTGGTTTTCTGGTGGTTAATTGGGGATAAGAGTCTCACAGACATTCATGTTCCAGCTGCCTTGAACCGCAATCCTCAGCTCTCAGCCTCCTATCCAGCTAATATAATAAGCGTGAGCTAACAGTGCCCAGGTTCACAGTTTTATTTATAAGTTTATGAACATTTCTAAAAACACCTGACCATCACTCTTTGAGTCATTGACAAAGGAAAATAAACTGGAATATATTTCTCTGTCTAATATTAAAGCTATGTTAGTGTAAAATTTTTATATTTGTAGATGAAAGATTTTACAGCTCAATGTGTCTGTAGAACACCAGATTAGAGCCACTTAATTATTATCAAGTAATATTTAATAAGAGTATAAAACCAAACAATTGGGGAGTGACATTCTCTTTAATAAGTGGTAATAGGTTAGACAATATTGGGGAGAATTAAAAAGTGAATATTAACTCAAAATAACAATTTATTCAAATATTAACTTCAAGCAGGATTTGAAGGTGGCATATAAAAGATAAAGAGTGATGTAAATGTATAACAAAGGAAGATGCCTTGACAATTTTGGAGATGAAACATAAATAAATTTGGCATTAAAATTGTAGGAAAGGAAAAGTTGATATAGTAGAACTCAAAAATGTATAAAATAATTTAGTCTGTGAAAGCTCATATGCAAGTAGTGAATGGAAGTTGGGAGCAGGAGACTCGTGTATCTGAACCTAACTACTTGGTATGCTGTGATGTGAGTATTGCTGTTTAATGGCAAACCACAAAATAAAAGTCCCTGAAAATCTTATCTCTGTTTAATCAGCAAAAAAGCCAGAAGTGAGGCATGACTGAAATGGTAAATTGTTAACAAATTGCAGCAAATCTCAGGCACCCTGTCTTCATGTCCCAGGACCATACATACACGTACAAAACTAATAGTAATACTACTAACAGTGATGATGATGACGATGATGATGATGATGATATGATGATGATAATGATGATGATGATGATGATGATGATGATGATGATGATGATTGTAGGGCACATGCGCAGCAAAGATGGTGCTGAGAGGGAGTTGAGTGGGCAGAGCCCAATTTGCTTTTGTTCAGTGCATACCCAGCCCGTGGAAGCTGAGGTTCATGATAGGGTGTGACCTTGACAGTGATTGGTTCCTCTTCTTCCCTTGCCATGCCACCTGCTCTTTTTTGCTTTAAAAGGGTTGCTCTGTGTTATAAAACGAGTTTCTTCCTGCTTGACTTGACTCCTTGCTGGGTCTGATTGTTTCCCAGGCTGAGGGAGGCTGGGTAATGGGTGATCTGCCGCACTTACATTTCCTCAGACCCCGGCCGTCTTTCGCGGGATGGATGAAGTCCCAACAGATGATGATAATGATGATGATAATGATGATGAAAATAATGTGGATGAAGTGTACCGATAGTCAATGATAAAATATTTGCAAATCCTATTCCTGAAGAATGCCTCAAATTATACTCTACCTAGAACTCTCAAAAACTAATGTTAAAAAGAACATCAATTAGAAACTAGCAAAATACATCTTGTGAAAAATAAGCCCAAGAAAGGCATCATCAGTCATCAAATAAATGCACATTAAAACAAAAATGACATCATAAAACATGTATGAGAATTACTGCACATATTACAATATCGCCCATACTAAATGCTATCAAGAAACAGAGAAACTGGATGCTGGCAGGAATCTCAAATGGGAAAGCCACTTCTGAAAACATTTTGACAGGTTCCTAGAATATAAAATATGCAACCACCTAGATTATAGCACAGGAATTGAGCTCTTCAGGCTTTGTCTCATGAAAATAAACTGTAACATTCACCCAAAGGCCAAAACACAGAGGATTATAGCAGCAGTATTTCCTCTAGTTAAAGAAATGAAAATCAATTCAAGCTTTCTTCAGGTGAATGGGAAACGAATTGTGCTACATTCTCTAATAACAGAACCAAAAGGCTAATCGAGTGAATACAATACAATATTAAGGCATACAACAACAGGGAATAATCTACCATAGATATGAGGGCAATCCTAAAAGCTTATTTATTGCATAATCTAGAAGTCGGAGAAAAAAAAAATGTTTTGGTTTCCAGAATGAAACAGGTTTGGGGTGGGACCAAGAGAAGTAGTGTGTTTAAATATAAAAAGGAAGCATGAGACAGACTTATTTTTGGGAAAGAAACGTGTCTGTAACTATTCATATAGAGTTGATAAAATTATATTGAACTTAATGTGTGCACAAAATCATTAAAACAATAGAAGTCTGCATAATACTTGTGAAATATTAATGTCCTTCTTTTAATCTCATACTATAAATATTTAAAGTAACTGAAAAAACCTGTTCAAGGGATTTCTCTATGTTCTTCTTATAACATCATAAATATCCATACTAACCTCAATTGAATTTAATGATATCTAGAAAACAGAAGTCAATATTGAATGTTTACAATGAAAAATAGTATGGGTCCAAGGTTTAATTGAACCACGCCATGCTAATTAGAAGGCAGAGATTTAGAAGACTGATACTCTGGGCCAGTTCTGACCAAAAAAAATCGTGAGAAACTACAAAAAAGAAAGCAAGATATAGGGTAAGTTCCTTGTTATCTGTCATTTGTGGAAGCCATAGGTAAGAGAGTATTGCTCAAGGGAGGCTTGGACAAAAAGGAATACCTCATCTGAAAAATAATCTAAAGTGGTCAGAGCCTTAGCAACTTCAAGTACCAGTAGTGCCAAAGGAAAGAAGAAAAGAAGAAAACAGGAAAGGAAAAGAAAGGAGAGAAAAGGAAAACTATTTCCTCTTCATCCTTGTAGTTTCTTGTCATTGGATACAAGAATTGAGGGTATTTTGTTTACTGTTTTAGGATTCAGGCCTCTCTAATATGAAAGCATTTATTTCAAGTAATTATTTTATTATTACTATTTATTAACTTATTATTAGGTATTCTTGGAGATTGAACCTATGGCTTTGTATATATTAGTCTAGTCCTACAACTGAGCTTTATCCCAGCTCTCCTGTATAGTTTTGGTAATTGTTTATGAGTTCTTCAATTGATAGCTACTCTACTTTTCATCTTATCTTTTCTCTCCCATATTTTGCACTATATATTATACTTTAAGTGTTCAAATCTTTCCTCAATTTTATCTTCTAAACTTAGAAGTTTTCTTTTCAGTTTACAGAGAAGCCAATTTCCTCAGGAATGTGGTAATGCCATTCTTTCCAATAGAAGCACAGATTTCCATCGATAGAAAAGAATTGAAGACCCAGAAATGAATCCACACCTATAGGCATATAATCTTTGATAAGGGAGCTAGAAACACAGGATGGAAGAAAGACAAATTCTTCAAAAACTTGCACTGATGGAATTGTGTGCATAGTCAGTCACAGGCAATGTCTGTTATGTCAGGTAATCCAGTCTACTCTTTCACGTGTTACCCAGTAGCCAGGTTTCAACACAAATGAGTACAAATGAGACTGTGAGTTTTCCCTCTCCTGAATCAAAATTCTGTCAAATGATTTCTGTCTTCCAGCTCTTTATGCAATATTTCTCATGATCTTTTCTACTATTTTGTCTTCATTATTGATGTTCATAGTACTTTTTATTGTTGTCTTGTGTGTCTATGCCATTTTTAGGGCTTGAACTCAATGTTTAATTGTCTTCCTTGGTTGATCACACTCTATCCTTTGAGCTACATCTTCATCTTCTCCTTCTTGCAGGACAATTGGAGATAAGTTTTCACATTTTTGTCTGTTTAGACTGACATTGAACCAAAGTTTTCAGGTTTTAGCCTCCTGAGTTTCTAGGATTCTACACATGAGCCACTAACACCAAGCTTTGCTTTACTGTTATTTTAGTTATGTGGTAGAAAAAAGTGGAAACATATTTGTGTTAAATGTGCAATTTTCAAATACAAGTTGGAATCAACTTGATATAATGTAACAGTTATTAACTTTAACAGTTAAATCAATGAATAATTCACATTCCCACAGAAATATAATTGAAAACAAAAGGCATAATTGTTTTCCTAAAACAAGTAATGGAACCATGAACCTCTCTCACCATACAATTCATGTTTTCTATGAGTTTAATTAGCAGACTTCCAATACTAAAGGTAAATATATTAATTTTATACCATAAGGACCAAAGTGATTATAGTTAAGAATAGATATTTCATCTCAGCCAAAAGATAACTTTTCGAGCAGTCTCACTAAAAAGAAATGTTACATAAAGAAACTAATGGATATGATATAGCTTGATCATTACACAACATATAAATGAATGGGATTACCACTCCATACTTCATAAATGTGTAAAAAATAATTATGTAGCTAGGTGCCCGTGGTTCATGCTTGTAATCCTAGTTACTAAGGAGTCTGATGGCTGAGAATCATGGTTCAAAGCCAGCCTAGGCAGTAAAGTCCGTTAGACTATTTTTGTTAATTTTGGTTTATCGTAGGGCTTGATCTCTGGGCCTGGGCACTGTCCCTATGCTCTACAGCTCAAGGTGAGCATTCTACCACTTGAGCCACAGCACCACTTCCTGTTGGTTTTATTGGAGACAAGAGTCTCACAGAATTTCCTGTCCCAGCTGGCTTTGAACCGCAATCCTCAGATCTCAGCCTCCAGAGTAGCTAGGATTACAGCCGTGAGCCACTGGTGCCGGCTCCTTGAGACTATCTTCAATGAGCCACCAGAAAACTGGCAGTGGCTCAAGTGGTAGAGCACTAGCTTTGAGGTCAAGAGCTAAGGGACAACGTCCAGGCCCAGATTTCAAGCCCCACGACCAACAAAATTTAAAAATAAACTGTTAAAAATAAACGAATATTTGGCATAAATGTTAAAATATAATTCTAAACATATTTGAATCCTCACTAGATATAATAGTTTATATAAATGAGGACAAGTGTTTTCTGGTTTTGGTAACCATTGAATCAATTGTGTAAGTCACACATTTCTCAATCAATTCATATTTATTTATTTATTTATATACTTATATGCCATAAGTATAATTAACTGATAAGTGATAGGCAGTGCTGTTTTAGGAATCTCCCTTGGCTTTCTAACATTAACCTTCCTACCCTAAAATCAATATGCCCTCCAACCTTGTCAGAGATTTCATTGACAGTAAAGTTACTCATCTCATTGAAGCAGAAAAGTATAAGCCATAACTATTGTTTGGAATAACTGTCATATTTACATGCATTTCACTTAGCTTAAGAACCGTGCCAGTAATAGCAAAATGTCTTCTGAGCTTTTTAGTCTCTTAAGAGACGAAAATCTTTAATTATATTTCTATTTTTTTCTGCCTAACATCCTATATCTTAGGAAGATCTTTTTGTGTAACACTGTATTCCTGATTAGAAGACTGGAACAAAGGCAATAATGAAAATAGCCAAGGAAAATA